>NC_053424.1:79951571-80102447 GCF_007990345.1 Gossypium hirsutum | reverse complement strand
TCGCACAAATGCCTCGGACTTAGTCCGGATATGTCACTTAGCACAAGCCTTCGGACTTAGCCCGGACATCATTCAATAACCATGCACATTAACAATAAATCATGGCCCATTCGTATTTCATTTTCGTTAGCAAAACTCAAACACAAGACATTTATCATTCTTGCAAATTCGGCTCAATAGCCACACAAAGAGCATGATTTTAATTTGCTTAAAACATGATCTAATCACATCATAATTTAAGCTCTCTTACTCAAGAACTTACCTCGGGTGTTGTCGAACGATTCCGATAGCTATTCGACCACTTTTTCCTTCCCTTTATCGGATTTAGTTCCCCTTTGCTCTTGAGCTTAATTAAACAAATAAATTGATTTAATCATTTGAGCATCGAAAAGAGGAACACAAGGCACTTAGCCCATATTTATACATTAGACATTAAAGTCACATATGTACGGAATCATGAATCAAACTCAACATTTTAGCTAATTTTTCCCCCTTGGCCGAATATGCATGTCTATTTGGGGCCGATTTCAACACTTAATACATTCTACAAGTATGGTCACTTGTATGACTAAACACCCTTTTGTTTCAAGTTCAAAACTTGGCTAATACACACATATACACACTAGTAAAGCATCCTCTCCCTTCCATCAATTTAACACATGCATTGCTCATTAACATGCAAAGTTATATTCGGCCTTAGCACACAACTTGCTAGCCGATTCTTCTCCATTTAGCAACCAATGCACATATGTGCTCACTCAAAAATGCTAAAAAGGAGGTTCAAGAATCATCAAGCCACCATCACATGCATCATTAACAAGCTTCATATTTAGCATGCAATGGCATTAACACAAACTCCACCTAGGCCGAATCTTAACTCATCCTCATGCCTCATCACCACAACATCAAACATCAACCAAGAATGATGCATCCATGGCCGAGTGTCATTTCCATCACATAGCAAGATTTAGACCATGGGCTAGGTAGAACTCAAGCTAACAACTAAAACATGCATGCATCTCATGAACAGCATCAAACATACCTTAGCCTAGCTACATGCATGGCCGAACCTCTTCAACCTTTCTTCTTCCTTCCTCCTTCAAATTTTGGCCAAGGATGAACCAAAGATGAGCATTTTTTTTCTTTGTTTTTTCTTTCTAGTTCGGCTAAATGAAGATGAGAAAGGATGAACAAAAATTTTCTCCTTTCTTTTTTAGCTCACGGCAATGGGGGGGAAAACAACTACACACATTTTTTTTTTGTATTCATCATACTCCTTTTCATTATTTTATGCCCATGCCCCTTATTTATTTTTTCCTACATACCTCACTAGGCCAACATGTCCCAACATGTTTCCACCCATAGCATGGCCAACCACTAGCTCAAATTTGGGTAATTTGACATGCAAACCCATCATTTTCACAACATGCATTAATAGACCATTTAAATTAGCCTATCATATTTTCACCATGTCTCATATCAATCCCTATTTAATAATTTTCATGCAATTGGCAAAATTGGAGAATGAAACTTCCACATACTCATGTACACACATAATAAGCATAGAATATGGAAATCAATTATTTTTATGACTCGGTTTTGTGGTCCCGAAACCACTTCCCGACTAGGGTCAATTTTGGGCTGTCACAACTCTCCCCACTTAAGAAATTTCGTCCCCGAAAATCTTACCGGTAAATAAGTTTGGGTATCGTTCTTTCATCGAGCTCTCGGTTTCCCAAGTAGCTTCCTCGATTCCGTGTTGAGCCATAACACCTTCACTAATGGAACCCTTTTGTTTCGCAACTCCTTCACTTTACGAGCTAGGATATGCATCGGCTCTTCTTCATAACTCATATCAGCTTGAATTTCAACCTCTGATGGGCTAATTATGTGCGATGGATCAGATCGATAGCGTCGAAGCATCGAAACATGAAAGACGTCGTGAATATTTTCAAGCTCAGGGGGCAAAATCAATCTATACGCAACCGGACCAACTCGTTCGGAGATTTCGTACGGCCCAATGAATCTCGGGCTCAACTTGCCCTTACGGCCAAACCTGAGTACCTTTTTCCAAGGCGAAACTTTAAGGAACACTTTATCTCCCACCTAATATTCAATGTCCTTTCGTTTCAAATCTGCATACGATTTTTGACGATCTGTGGCTGCTTTCAGACTTTCACGGATTACCTTTATTTCTGTTCGGCATCCTTAATCAAATCAACTCCGAAAATTTTACTTTCACTGAGCTCGGTCCAAAACAATGGTGTACGGCATTTACGACCGTACAAAGCCTCGTAAGGTGCCATCTTAATACTTGATTGAAAACTATTATTGTAAGCGAATTCAATCAAAGGTAAATACCGTTCCCATGAACTACTGAACTCGAGGATGCAACATCTTAACATATCCTCAAGTATCTGAATTATCCGCTCAGATTGACCATCGGTTTGGGGATGAAAAGCAGTGCTAAAATGCAGCTTGGTACCCAAAGCTTCTTGCAATTTCCTCCAAAATCGCGAGGTGAATCTCGGATCTCTATCCGACACGATAGAAATAGGTACCCCGTGTAATCTCACAATATGAGAAACGTACAATTCAACTAGTCTATCCAATGAAAAATCCATACACACGGGGATAAAGTGAGCCGACTTAGTCAGTCTATCGACAACAACCCAAATCGCATCCTTCTTACTTGTTGACAATGGCAGTCCGGACACAAAGTCCATTGTGACTCGATCCCATTTCCACTCGGGTATCATGATCAGCTGAAGTAATCCTGAAGGCACTTGATGTTCCGCTTTCAGTTGTTGACATATTAAACATCTCGAAACAAAGTCGGAGATGTCTCGTTTCATACCATGCCACCAAAACCAACGTTTCAAATCGTTGTACATTTTCGTACTCCCCGGGTGACTTGACATTCGGCTACAATGAGCTTCGTTCAGAATCATCGAAATGAGTTCCGAACTCCTTGGAATACACAAACGACTTCTGAACCTCAAACAATCATCATCATCAATTTGAAACTCTGATTCCTTGTTCGGAGCACACTCAGCCCGTTTTGCAACCAATTCATCATCAACTTTCTGGGCTTCACGAATTTGATGAATCAATAATGGTTTGGCTTTTAATTCAGCTATTAACACATTGTCGGGTAGAACAGACAAGTGCACATTCATCGCTCGTAAAGCAAACAATTATTTCTGGCTTAAGGCGTCCGCAACCATATTAGCCTTTCCCGGGTGGTAATCAATGACAAGCTCGTAATCTTTCAACAACTCAAGCCAACGTCTTTGTCGTAGATTTAAGTCTCTTTGAGTCATCAAATTTTTGAGACTTTTGTGATCCGAAAATACATGGCACTTCTCACCAAATAAGTAATGTCGCCATATTTTTAAAGCAAATACGATGGCAGCTAGTTCAAGATCATGGGTCGGATAATTTTTCTCATGTGGCTTTAATTGTCTCGACGCATAGGCCACCACTCGACCTTCTTGCATCAATACGCAACCCAACCCAAGTAGGGATGCGTCACTATAAATGACAAACTCTTTGCCTGATTCGGGTTGCACTAAAATTGGAGCTTCAGTCAAATAAGTTTTTAGTTGATCAAAAATTTTCTGACATTTCTCCGTCCATTCGAACTTAACATCCTTTTGAAGTAGCTTCGTCATTGGTGTGGCTATCATCGAGAAACCTTTGACAAATCGTCGGTAATAACCGGCGAGTCCCAAGAAGCTCCGAACTTCGGTAATATTTCTTGGAGGCTTCCAGTTAAGTATGGCTGAAATTTTGCTCGGGTCAGCTCGAATACCCGATGCGGATACCACATGACCCAAGAAGCTAACCTCTCTTAACCAGAACTCACACTTACTGAACTTAGCATATAACTGCTTATCCCGCAAAATTTGCAACACTAGCCTCAGATGCTCAGCATGTTCGGTCTCATCTCTTGAATAGACCAAGATGTCATCAATGAACACAACTACGAACTGATCCAAATATGGTCTGAAGATCCGATTCATCAAATCCATAAATACCGCAGGGGCATTTGTGAGCCCAAACGGCATCACTAAGAACTCGTAGTGACCATATCCCGTTCTGAAAGCAGTTTTGGGTATGTCCGAACCTCGAATTCGCAACTGATAATAGCCCGATCTCAAATCTATTTTTGAGAACATTGAGGCTCCCTTCAGTTGGTCGAACAAATCATCGATACGCGGTAACGGATATTTGTTCTTTATCGTCACTTTATTCAGTTGACGATAGTCAATGCACAACCTCATGGTTCCGTCCTTCTTTTTCACGAACAATACTGGTGCACCCCAAGGTGAGAAACTTGGTCGAGCAAAACCTCTATCCGTCAATTCTTGCAACTGAGCTTTCAACTCTTTTAACTCGGTTGGTGCCATACGATACGGAGCTATCGAAATCGGCGTAGTCCCAGGTACAAGCTCAATACCAAACTCTACCTCCCGAACAGGTGGTAAACCCGGTAATCCTTCAGGAAAAACATCCGGGTATTCACAAACCACCGGCACAGATTCGGGTTTCTTTTCTAATTCTTTGTCATCAAGTACATACGCAAGGTATGCTTCGCACCCTTTTCTTACATATTTCTGGGCCAACATTGCTGATATTACAGCTGGCATCCCCTCCAAGTCCGTAGACTCAACTCGGATTACTTCGTTATTTGTGCACCTCAAATCAATAGTCTTGCTTTTGCAATTCACAACCGTATCGTGCGCGGTCAACCAATCCAAACCAAGAATAACATCAAATTCATCAAACGGCAAAAGCATCAAGTCCGCCAGGAAACAGGAACCTCGAATTACTAGGGGACATTCCTTGCACACTTTGTCGACAAGCACGTAACGACCCAAGGGGTTTGACACCCGAATTACGAACTCAGTAGACTCAATAGGTAAAGTCTTACTGGATGCTAAGGTTTCACATATGTAAGAATGAGTAGAACCGGGGTCAATCAAAGCAATTACATTAGTATCCAAGAGAGTAAAAGTACCAGTAATAACATCAGGCGAAGAAGCATCCTCGCGGGCACGTATAGCATAAGCTCTAGCAGGCGCACGAGCCTCGGATCTGGTCGTAGCATCTCTAGATCCTCTCTGACCACCACTAGCATTGCCCGTATTTCCAGATGGTCTACCTCGAGCAGTGGTAGCACCCGGTTTCCCACTCTGATTTTCATTCTGTTCAAACAACCTCGGGCAATCTTTAATGAAGTGGTCAACTGATCCGCACTTGTAACAGGAGCGGTCAGGGAATCTACAACTCCCCGAATGCCATTTACCGCAATATCGACATTTCGTTCTATCTCGACGTTCATTCCCAACACTTGCGACCAAAGTGCCTCGTGTACCCACAGGGGGTCGATCACGATCTCGTCTAAAAAGGCCTGAAGTGCCTCTCGACCAGCCCACATCATCTCAAAATTTCTTCGATGCCTGTTGAAGAGACTTTCCCGAAGATCTTTTACGAAACTCTCCAATTCCCACATCAACTTTTTGTTTTTCTTTTCTAAGCTCTTCGGCTTTACAAGCTCGCTCGACCAGTACTATGAACTCTCGTATTTCAAGAACGCCAACGAACATTTTTATATCTTCATTCAGCCCATCCTCGAAGCGTTTACACATAATAGCCTCGGACGAAACACATTCCCGAGCGTATCTACTAAGTCTAACAAATTTTCGCTCGTAATCAGTAACTGACATAGAACCTTGCTTAAGCTCAAGAAATTCCTTCCGTTTTTTATCAACAAATCTCTGACTGATATACTTTTTCCGAAACTCAGTTTGGAAAAACTCCCAAGTTACTTGCTCTCGGGGCACAACAGAAGTCAGAGTACTCCACCAATAGTAGGCAGAATCGAGTAGCAAGGAGATAGTACACTTTAGGCATTCATCGGGTGTACAAGATAGCTCATCGAGTACCCGGATAGTGTTGTCCAACCAAAATTCAGCTTGCTCGGCATCGTTGCTATCCGTAGCTTTAAATTCAGTAGCCCCATGCTTTCGGATTCTGTCAACTGGGGGCTTATTTGACCTTATTTGGTCAGTTACCGGAGGTATTGTAGGTGCGGGGGTGGTATTAGTTGGGACTGGAGGTTGTGGGACAGCCGTATTAGTTCGAATGTATTGTTTGAACCAATCATTCATCACGCTATAGAAAGCTTGTCTAGCTTCATCATTCGGGTTACTAGCATTAGGTTGAGAGTCCGCCGGCGCTGTCCCTTGTGCGGGAGCAGGCGCTACACTCTCAAGATCATCAGCTACCTCTCGGTTGGGAGCGGGATCCATTACTATAAATAAACACATTTACAATTGTCAGAAATCACCACACTATCAAGTAATCACATAAAATGGCATGTATAGCTAGACCCAACGCATTACGGTAGTCCTAGAATCGACTAAACCTGGCTCTGATACCAATCAAATGTAACACCCCGAACCCGAGACCGTCACCGGAGTCGAACACGAGGTGTTAACAGACTTTTAAAAAATTTTCCAGACACTGCCAATCTGCGTAATAGTCTCTTTAAAAATCATATCTTGAGTTTCACAACTCGAAAATCAGTTTTATGATTTTTCCCTGAAACTAGACTCATATTCCCATCTACATATTTTTTTCTAGAATTTTTGGTCGAGTCAATTAGTACAGTTTATTAGTCAAAGTCTCCCATGTTACAGGGATCAACTACCCTGACCTTTGTGCATTACGACTTGGATATCTAATTGTACAGGGCTCCAATACTGATTCCGTTTGTTTCTATAGAAACTAGACTCAGAGAGGAATCTATACATATATGGTATGACTCCTAATTATCTCTGGTTAATTTATAATGAATTTCCAAAGTCGGAACAGGGAATCCAGAAACCGTTCTGGCCCTGTCTCACGAGAACCTGAATATCTCTTAACATACTGTCCGTATGATTGTTTCGTTACTTTCCTATGAAAGTAGATTCATGAAGGTTTGTTTACATAATTTATTCACTATTTAATTCCATTACTACTATTTTTAGTGATTTTCCAAATCTACATCACTGCTGCTGTTAGCATCTGCCTTTAAGGTAGACTTTACCTATTTCATGGTTTCCATGATTCAACTAGCCCTTTTTGCATAAATAGCACAATTTATGAAAGTGATTAACCATCCCCGTGGTCAATCCTTGTCAAGCATATCCACACCAAATGATTATAACATTATACTCAAACACATATAAGCCATTTTCGCATGGCTATCCAAAATTTATACAAGTCCAAAGGGTCCACGACCCACAACAAACGGGTAGTCCTATACATGCCATTTCGAAGTTCAACCAAAATTGTACCAAAAGGGGGGGCTTTGATAGTGTGGGCGACTTTGACTTCAAGATCCCGAGCCCGATAGCTGGAGAACCAAATCTATAAAACAGAGGAGCAATGAAACGGAGTAAGCAATTTATGCTTAGTAAGTTTTGAGCAAGGAATTCCAGCACAACAAAAGTATAGCATTCATATAGCTAAACGGATAATTTCATATGCACAAATTTACGATATCGTACTTGCTTCACATTATCAACCCTTATGTACATACACAAAAGATCAACTCAGCCAAAGGCCGGTAGCTCGTTTATCAACTGAGCGAATACTTATTTGTAAGGGCTCAACTAAATTCAAGCACATACGGAACATACCTCAATGTTGGGATGTTTCGAGAGTATTAACTGGAATTTTACAGCAAGTTCATTCATTCCCAAATCACGTACCTTTGGAATTTAACCGGATATAGCTCCTCGTTCAAATGCCTTCGGGACATAGCCCGGTTATAGTAATTCGCACAAATGCCTTCGGGACTTAACCCGGATTTAGTAACTCGCACAAATGCCTTCGGGCTTAGCCCGGAATTAGTATCTCGCAAAAATGCCTTCGGGCTTAGCCCGGAATTAGTATCTCTCACAAATGCCTTCGGGCTTAGCCCGGAATTAGTATCTCACACAAATGCCTTCGGATCTTAGTCCGGATATTGTCACTTAGCACAAGCCTTCGGGACTTAGCCCGGACATCATTCAAATAACCATGCACATTTAACAATAAATCATGGCCCATTCGTATTTCATTTTCGTTAGCAAAACTCAAACACAAGACATTTATCATTCTTGCAAATTCGGCTCAATAGCCACACAAAGAGCATGATTTTAATTTGCTTAAAACATGATCTAATCACATCATAATTTAAGCTCTCTTACTCAAGAACTTACCTCGGGTGTTGTCGAACGATTCCGATAGCTATTCGACCACTTTTTCCTTCCCTTTATCGGATTTAGTTCCCCTTTGCTCTTGAGCTTAATTAAACAAATAAATTGATTTAATCATTTGAGCATCGAAAAGAGGAACACAAGGCACTTAGCCCATATTTATACATTAGACATTAAAGTCACATATGTACGGAATCATGAATCAAACTCAACATTTTAGCTAATTTTTCCCCCTTGGCCGAATATGCATGTCTATTTTGGGGCCGTTTCAACACTTAATACATTCTACAAGTATGGTCACTTGTATTGACTAAACACCCTTTTGTTTCAAGTTCAAAACTTGGCTAATACACACATATACACACTAGTAAAGCATCCTCTCCCTTTCCATCAATTTAACACATGCATTGCTCATTAACATGAAAAAGTTATATTCGGCCTTAGCACACAACTTGCTAGCCGATTCTTCTCCATTTAGCAACCAATGCACATATGTGCTCACTCAAAAATGCTAAAAGGGAGGTTCAAGAATCATCAAGCCACCATCACATGCATCATTAACAAGCTTCATATTTAGCATGCAATGGCATTAACACAAACTCCACCTAGGCCGAATCTTAACTCATCCTCATGCCTCATCACCACAACATCAAACATCAACCAAGAATGATGCATCCATGGCCGAGTGTCATTTCCATCACATAGCAAGATTTAGACCATGGGCTAGGTAGAACTCAAGCTAACAACTAAAACATGCATGCATCTCATGGAACATCATCAAACATACCTTAGCCTAGCTACATGCAAGGCCGAACCTCTTCAACCTTTCTTCTTCCTTCCTCCTTAAAATTTTTGGCCAACGATGAACCAAAGGATGAGCATTTTTTTTCTTTGTTTTTTTCTTTCTAGTTTCGGCTAAATGAAGATGAGAAAGGATGAACAAAAATTTTCTCCTTTCTTTTCTTTAGCTCACGGCAATGGGGGGGAAACAACTACACACATTTTTTTTGTATTCATCATACTCATTTTCATTATTTTATGCCCATGCCCCTTATTTTATTTTTTTCCTACATACCTCACTAGGCCAACATGTTCCCAACATGTTTCCACCCATAGCATGGCCAACCACTAGCTCAAATTTTGGGTAATTTGACATGCAAACCCATCATTTTCACAACATGCATTAATAGACCATTTTAAATTAGCCTATCATATTTTCACCATGTCTCATATCAATCCCTATTTAATAATTTTTCATGCAATTGGCAAAATTGGAGAATGAAACTTCCACATACTCATGTACACACATAATAAGCATAGAATATGGAAATCAATTATTTTTATGACTCGGTTTTGTGGTCCCGAAACCACTTCCCGACTAGGGTCAATTTTGGGCTGTCACATGTTTTATCCAAAAATCTTTCTTAGGGTTTGAAGAATGTTTTGTTTTAAGTTAAAGTGAATGGAAGCTGTGCACCAGGTAAGAAGCCAGAAAAGAGGAGGTGAGTCTGTTGGACTGCTTAAGTACCAAGCTCTTCACGGATCCAATCCTCGACATGCACACATCCATTGCCACACTTTAAGCCTGTTACTAGTCCACGAATAATTAATTAAGTTTAATTCTATTTAAAATATTTATTTCCTTTGAAAATGTTTATATTGCAGAAGCTTTGCTCGGTTATCGTGTTATTTTGAAAATAAGTAACTTTTATAAATCGTGCCCTAGAGCTAACCAATTTAATAACCCAAAATAATAAAAATAATAAGAAGAGTGGCCTTATTACAACTTAAACCAGAATAAAAATAGTCAAAATAATAAATGCGAAACTTAAAAAAAATAGAAATTAATCTTCGTGGCCACTCTGAATCCCGCCCAGCTCCAAGTCCACCAACTAGGGCTCACCTGCAAGGATGGAAGAGAAAGGGATGAGTTTGGAAAACTCAGTGTGTAAGGAAAACCCATCCAAAGCCCAAGTTAGCTAAAGCCCATTGGGCCTAAGCCCAATCAGATAACAGTGGGTATTGGGCCGAAGGCCTTTTCAGAATACAATAAACTGGACCTTAGCACCATTTTCAGATAACAGTATGGCCCAGAGGCCCATTCCAGAACAGATTAGACATATTCGTGTATGCAAGCCCAACCCAGCCTATAACCAACCGCTAAACTCCACCTCTACCAGCCCTACACTTCATGTGGGGAATAGCTCAACCCACCCAGCCCTATACTCCACAGTTGCAGCATTGTTGCTCAATTACCAGTAAGTTGAGGCAAAACCTCCAGTACGTGGACAAGCCACTTTCAGTACTTCCTCCATCAGTATCCCAATCCCATGCATCAGATAATAATAACATGGCATGCAGTAAATAATAATAGTCAAACATGCATTCAGGTCAACCTTAACTCTAGGGGTATATCAATAATTTTACTCCTAAGGGTAAATCTGTAAATTGTCCACCTATAAAGTTATTTCAGTAATTTTATTAGTTTTAAGGGTTTTCAATCATATTCCCACCTTTCACGTACTAACAGAAACACTTACTGAGGGTTCTTACTGAATTGGGGCCGTTGGCCCACTATCCCAATTTTGGCCCACAAAGCCCAAAAATATCGAAGGCACAGAAATCATGCACTCTGCAGTCTAAACATTGTAGTTTACAAAAAATGTTAATCAATTTACCTCACGACCATTTGCACACTTGCAAGTCCACAAAATACCAGATTTTTGGCATTACGGCTTTTCGGCTTTTGCCGATCTAGGCTATGAAAGGGTGTCAGTTACACACCTGTTTGGACGATATGCTTACGAGATCCACACAAGAACTGCCTACAATTGGATTACTAACACGTTAATCTAACTATTAAAACAAACTACATATTAACCCCCTTACCATATTCGGCCAAAAACACCTTAGGCACTAGCAATCCTACCTTTGCCGAAATTAGTGACTAGGTTTAGATCCAGTCGTTCCACTTGTCCAAGCCTTCAATCAGTAGCATTTAGATCATACTATTACAAAAATAAAACAATTATAACAACCCTTAGAGCTACAAGCCCAAATCGACAGCCTCTCTAACCTTTAGGGGGTTTCGGCTTTTTCTAAAACCTGAAATAAAGATTAGGTTCGAAAACTTACCGTCGGTTCCTTCGATCAATGATTCCAATTAACTCCTACTCAATTTTGATGCAGATCTAACCCCTCAAATGATAACAAAAGTCGAGCCCTTAGAGATCTCAGAATTCGGCTATGTCCCTAAGGCTATGCGTTTTCGGCTTTTTGCAACAGTGAAGAAAAGGTGAGGGTTTTGTAGTGGCTTTGTCGATAGAGTTTTGGGGTTCAAAAAAAGAAAGAATTGATGAAAAAGGATGAAGAAAGATCAGTAGGTTTTGCTAAGAGAATTCGGCACAGACAATATGAACCTTCAAGATTTCGGCTTTTGTGATATTCGGCTATAAGGCTTAAAAATAATAGTAAGAAAGTGGTGTAGGGAAGAGTGGTAGAAGGATTCAGCTATAGAGAAAAGAAGAGGAGAAGGTAGATAGAGAGAAAAAGAAAAGAAAGGAGGAGGAGGAAAGATGGTAAGAAAAAACGGCACACTTACCCCTAAATGTCGAATTTATACCTAGCATTTAACCTAGCCAAAATTTGCCCCCTAAGCAAACCCTTGGCCGGCCAAGTCTTGCTCCCCAAGAGTCCACCATTCGGCCAATACTGCTCTTCCTAATCAACTCCTAAATCCTCTCCCTTATCCCTTTCTTACTCAATCCCTTGAGCAATTTAAACTCCTCCTGACAGTCTTTCATTTGAGTTCCATTACTTACCCTTTCCAACCATAAAAATAATTCCCTTAATATGCTTTCATTGTGACTTGAACCTTGGTTCTCCCTAGCATCCACACGCCACCTTTATAGCCTCCCCAGTGGCGTCACATGCCAGTTTGCCACCTGCTTCCTTGTGTTTAATTTTTACCCAATTAATACTCAAAAGCCCAATTAACCAGAACCCCTTCTTCCTATGGAATCAAAACTAATTAAAATTACCGAGTTTTAACTTAAGCTTGGTCCTTCTAGAGGCCCACTAACCTGATTAAATCTACGCCAAGCAGACAGAACACCAAAAATTTAAAATTTGCCAACATCCACAGAATTCCTGAAAATTGGGGCGTTACAGCGTGTCTGGTGCCCATGTAAGGCACACGGCCTGATCACACGGGGGTGTGACCTCAACAGAATTGACAAATTTTTCTAAGTTCTAAAAATTCTAAATGTGTTCAGTTTAGTCCCGACCTTTTCTAAAAGTATGTTTTAGGTCTTAGAGACCTCCATAAAAGATGAATTTTTGAATAGCTTATGCATTAATATTATGTGATATCCGTGATTCTGTATTGATCTGTGATGTTCTGTGTGTCTGGTAATGCCCCTTACCTATTCTGACGACAGTTACGAGGTAGGGGTGTTACATTTTATTAGTATCAGAGCTATGGTTTAGTCGGTTCTAGGACGACCATAGCATATGTAAGTCTAGCTATACATGTCATAATTATGAACTGTGATAGTATGATGAATCCTGACATTGAAATGTGCTTTTATATAGCAATGGATCCTGATAAAGCTGTAGCTGACGATGTTGAAAGCAATGCGCCTGCTTCCGCGCAAATGATGGTGCAAGTTGATTCTCGACCGGCTACGAGTAACCGTGATGGTGAGGCTAAACAAGCCTTCTATCAGATGATGAATGATTGGTTCACCCAATACATTAGAACTAATCTGGCTATACAACAACCTCCACCTCCGGTTAATCCTTCTCAAATTTTTGTTATGCCCTCAGTGAATCCGGTTTAGTTAAGTAGACCACCAGTTGATAAGATTAGAAAGTATAGGGCTGAAGAGTTCTGAGCTACAATGAATGATGATGCTAAAAGAGCCAAATTTTGGTTAGAGAATACAATACGAGTATGTGATGAAATCTCTCTAAATCCTGAGAAATGTGTAAAATGCGTCGTTTCACTTCTGAGAGATACGGCGTATCATTGGTGGAAAACTTTAATATCTGTGATTCCGAGTGAACGGGTTACTTGGGATTTCTTCCAAGCAGAATTTCAGAAGAAATACATTAGTCAAAGATTCATCGATCAGAAACGTAAAGAGTTTCTCGAGCTTAAACAAGGCCGTATGTCTGTTACTGAATACGAATGTGAATTTGTGAGATTGAGCTAGTATGCTCGAAAATGTGTATCAAATGAAGCAATAACGTGCAAAAGGTTTAAAGATGGACTAAATGAAGATATCCGTCTGTTAGTTGGGATTTTGGAAATTAAAGAAATGGTAGTGCTCATTGAGCAAGCTTCTAAGCAAAAGAATTAATTAAAGAGAAAAGAAAAGCTGATTCTGAAGCTAGAGATGTTAGAAAGAGATATTCGAGTAGGTCATTTCAGTCTGTGTCAAAGAAAAATTTGTATCGAGATCAAGCTAGATCGCATTCAAATTTTAGAGCTCTTGCTAATTCTGTTGCAAGTGTCGAGAATGTCCGATTTGAGAAACCTGAATGTAAACACTGTGGTAAAAGACATCCGGGAAATTGTAGATTGAATGACCGAGCCTGTTTCTGATGTGGATCTCTGGACCATTTTGTAAGAGATTGTTCTGAACCTGTTGAGCAACAGAATGTACAGAATCCAAGATTGAGCAACACTTCAGCTAGAGGTAGACCTTCCAGAAACACGAGAAATGCAAGTGTTGGTCAAAGAGCTACTAAGGATACTGCTATTAGATCTAAGTCCAGAGAACCTGCCAGAGCCTATGCTATCTGAGCTAGTGAGGAAGCCTCATCTCCAGACATCATTACTAGTACTTTTACTCTTTATGATACTTCCGTGATTGCATTGATAGACCCTGGATCAACGCATTCATATATCTATGTGAATTTAGTGTACAGTAAGACTTTTCTTATAGAGTCTACTGAATTCGTAATTAGAGTATCGAACGCTTTAGGCAAAAGTGTCTTGAATGATAAAGTCTGCAAAAATTTCCCGTTATTAATTCGAGATATCTGCTTTCCTGCTGATCTGATGCTTTTACCTTTCAACGAATTTGATATAATTCTGGGAATGGACTGGTTCACTTTGCATGATGCTATTGTAAATTGCAAATGAAAAGACATTGCTTTAAGGTGTAAGAATGATGAGATAATTCGAATTGAGTCTAGTGATCTGAATGGACTACCAGCTGTAATATCTACAACGAAAGCACGAAAATATGTGAAGAAAGGTTGTGAAGCCTACTTAGCTTAAGTGTTAGATTTGAAAGTAAATGATAAGAAAGTTAAATTAGTGCCTGTTGTCTGTGAATTCTCTGATGTGTTTCCTGAAGAACTACCGGGTTTGCCTTTGATTCGAGAAGTCGAGTTCGGTATTGAATTAGTACATTGTACTACTCCGATTTTGATAGCTCCGTATAGAATGGCTCCGACAGAGTTAAAGGAATTAAAATCTCAGTTGCAAGAATTGATCGATCGAGGGTTTGCTACACCGAGCTTTTCACCATGGGGTGCTCCTGTTCTGTTTGTGAAAAAGAAAGATGGCACAATGAAAATGTGTATTGATTACCGTTAGCTTAACAAAGTGACCATAAAGAACAAATATCCTCTGACCAAAATTGATGACTTATTTGATCAGTTGAAAGGTGTTACTGTGTTGTCAAAGATAGATCTGAGATCGGGTTACTATCAGTTCCGAGTAAAGGACTCTGACATTCCAAAAACTGCTTTCAAAACGAGATATAGGCATTATGAATTTTTAGTTATGCCTTTTGGATTAACGAAGGCACCTGCTTTCCTTATGGATTTAATGAATAGAATTTTCAGACCGTATCTAGATCAATTTGTTTTGGTATTCATTGATGACATATTGATTTATTCACGTGATGAATTTGTGCATGTCGAACATATAAGAATAGTGCTGCAAACTCTGTGAGATAAATAGTTGTATGCAAAGTTCAGTAATGTGAATTCTGGCTTAGAGAAGTTGGTTTCCTGGGTCATATTGTATCAACCTCTGGTATCCGAGTTGATCTGAGCAAAATTTTAGCTATTCTGGATTGGAAACTTTCGAGGAATGAATTGGAGTCCGTAGTTTTCTGGGACTTGCTGGTTACTATAGAAGATTCGTAAAAGGTTTATCGATGATTGCGACCCCGTTGACAAAAATTGCTCTAGAAAGTTTGAGTGGTCTGAAAAGTGTCAGAACAACTTTGATCAGTAGAAAGCTTTATTAATTGAAGCTCCGGTTTTAATACAAGTTGAATCGGGTAAAGAATTTGTGATTTATAGTGATGCTTCGTTAATTGGTCTGGAATGTGTTCTAATGCAAGAAGGAAAAGTTATAGCTTATGCCTTGAGACAAGTAAAGCCGCATGAAAGAGCTATTCGACTCACGACTTCGAGTTAGCTGTTATTATGTTTCCTTGAAGATCTGGCGTCACTATCTATTTGGTGAGAAATGTCAGATGTTTTCTGATCATAAAAGTCTGAAGTATTTAATGACGCAAAAAGATTTGAATCTGCGACATAGAAGATGGCTTGAATTACTAAAGGACTACGAACTTGTGATAGATTATCATCTGGATAAAGCAAATGTTGTTGCTGATGCCCTGAGTCAATAATTATTGTTTGCTTTGCGTGCCTTGAAAGCTCATTTGGTTTTGTCTGATAATGGTTCAGTTTTAGCTGAATTAAAAGCAAGACCCTTGTTCTTACAACAGATTATCAAAGCCCAGAAGGTTGATAATGAATTAATAGCAAAACAAGCTCAGTGTGATTCTAAATTCCGAGTTGATGTTGATGATTATTTGAGATTCAGAAATAGACTTTGTGTTCCAAGAAATCCAAAGTTAATTCAGATGATTTTGAGTGAAGCTCACAGTAGTTGCTTATCTATACATTCGGGTAGTACGAAAATGTATAATGATCTGAAGCACCATTATTGGTGGTCCGGAATGAAAAGAGATATCCCTGAATTTTTTTCTAAATGTTTGATCTGCAACAAGTCAAAGATGAGCATCAAATGCCATCTGGATTGTTACAACCGATTATGATTCTAAAGTGGAAATGGGATCGAGTGACCATGGATTTTGTTTCAGGTTTGCCTCTATCTCCAAGAAAGAAAGACGCAATTTGAGTTGTAGTTGATCGTTTAACGAAATCAACTTATTTTATTCCGATTCGATTTGATTACTCACTCGATAAATTAGCTGAGTTACATATTTCTGATATTGTGAAACTACATGGTGTACCATTGTCGATAGTGTCAGATAGAGACCCAAGATTTACATCGTGATTCTGTAAGAAATTGCAAGATGCTCTTGGTACTAAATTGCATTTTAGCACTGATTTTCATCCACAAATAGATGGTCAATTTGAACGGATTGTTAAGACACTTGAGGATATGTTGAGATGTTGCATTCTTGAGTTTGAAGGTACATGGGAACAATATCTACCTTTGATTGAATTCGCTTATAATAATAGCTTTTAGTCGAGCATTAAAATGGCACCATACGAACCCTTATATGGTAGAAAGTGTAGAACTCTATTATACTGGTTTGAGCTCAGTGAGAATAAGACTTGCGGTATTGATCTGATAAAAGAAACAGAACAAAAAGTGAAAGTAATCCGAGATAGTCTGAAAGCTGCCTCGGATCGTTAGAAATCTTATGCGAATTTAAAACGAAATGATATCGAATTTGAGATCGGTGATAAAGTGTGTTTGAAAGTATCTCCGTGGAAGAAACTGTTCCAATTTTGTAAAAAGGGCAAGTTAAGTCCGATGTTCATCGGACCGTATGAAATCATCGAGCGAGTTGGGTCGGTTGCTTATAGATTGAGGCTACCATTTGAGTTAGAAAAGATACATAATGTGTTTCACGTATCGATGCTTCAATGATACAAATCTGATCCTTCGCATGTAATTTCACCGTCTGAGATTGAAATTTAGCCTAATATGACTTATGAAGAAAAGTCGATTCATATTTTAGCTCGCGAGGCTAAAGAGTTGTGAAATAAGAAAATTCCATTAGTTAAGGTGATGTGGCATCGACAGGGTGTTGAAGATGCCACGTGGGAGTCTGAAGATGCTATGAGACAACTGTTGGAACACCGGAACCCCTGTGGCACAGCGGAAAAAATATATATATATTTCGGTGATCCAAACCATGGATCCATGTGTGAGGAAATAATCAGGGTGAAAAAGGTTTCGAAATTACCGAAACTTCAATCTGAGTAGACAGTGATGCCTTGTCAATGAGAATACTGTTTTGCTTTCGAATCCAAGCCGTAATCTTTATGATCCTGACCTCTACGTAATCCACCTAGTTGACAATGAACAGAAGAAATTCCCAAAACTATTTTCAGAGATATTTTGCTTGACGGGTGCTAAACCTAGTAGCAAAGCTTCGGGTTTGTATATATATTCACTTTTTAGGGTTTTTCTCCCTTTCTATATATAACTCCCCTTATAATTGGTATGTATATAACGAATTCTTAATTTATTAAATTTTAAGCCAAACTAATAATCATAATTAAAATAAATAAATATAATAATGTTTTAATCGAAAATTATAATTACATTAATTATAATAAAGATTTTGGTAAACTATATTTATTTAAATTTATATACGAACCAAATTCATATATTAACAGAATTATGTTCTCCTTATTTTACGACATACTTGTACATATAGTATGTTCGATATTTGATTGCCCAATTAAATTAATTC
This sequence comes from Gossypium hirsutum, assembly GCF_007990345.1. Lineage (NCBI taxonomy): Eukaryota > Viridiplantae > Streptophyta > Magnoliopsida > Malvales > Malvaceae > Gossypium > Gossypium hirsutum. Next base: position 80,084,425 of record NC_053424.1, on the reverse strand, counting down.
TATAATTAATTTAATTCATGTGACAACCAAACACAATACCAACTATGTTTTATTTCGTTCATTTCAACCATAGGGTGTGACCCTGTAGGTTTTTGTAACGTTAGCAGTAATACTAGAATGAGTGTAATGTTACAAACAATGAGTGGCATCTAGCAATGCATCATTGCTACCTAAGTTACAAGAAGTCATGATTCGACATAACCTTTTGTGATTAACCTTTCATGCATTAATCCTTAAGTCCTTTATCTCTGGAATGGACACAAGTCATGGAATAGTCACACTTGCATAGTCCATCCCATGTTTCTTGATACCTTGAGTAGACTATGCTACACAAATAAGTATGACATTTCATATCAATTTATTTGAGCATGGCCATGCATTTCTAGTCTCTCTCAATCAAGTGGCCTAAGATATTACACCCATTATGTAGGAGGGACTTATCCTATATTGATCAACCATATCCCTCTACATAGATTGTGGTATATACAACATCAGCCTTTATAAAATAACCAGTTACGGTTTACATTTGACTGTATCAAAATATACAACTCACGATGTTGGGATAATGATGATCTCAAGTATAAGGATCATATACATATTAATCACTATGAGTAATGTTGTGACAATTACATAATAATCCAAGAAACATACTCATAGTGGGTCAATCCAATATATTATTCTCTAACACACATATTCATGCACTGATTTTGACACTCCATATCAATGACAACTCTTTATCATCAATCAACCACATGTTAGTCTTAATGCATTATTGTTGTTCTAGTCAACAATAATACTTGACTAAGGACCTTTTAAGAATAATCATATTATTCTCAGGAAATTATTATAAAATAGTTTATTTATACACACAGAAAAGAAACTGAAATAATAATGGCAACGCCTTATATTAATAAACATGGTAAATCAAGTATGTTATCACAACCATCTCATGATTGAACTTTGGGCATACTTTTACAACAATAATATCTGAATATTTTAATGGTAAGATTTTCGAGGACGAAAATCCCTAAGGGGGAGAATTGTAATAGTCTGATTTAAACCCTAGTCGAAATAGTGGTTTCGATGCAATGTAACCGATTCTGAAAAAAATATTTTAATATTATTTTCTGTGCCTGTGATATGTGAATTTATATCAGCGAAGTTTCTGTGATTTAATTTGTCTGTTTCTGTGCTTAATTATGAAGAAGGATTTAATCGCGTAAATGATAAAATTTGCATGCCATATATTCAATGTGTTTAATTGGTATGGCTTTGGATTATTATGGCCTTATGTGGCAATTACTCCATTGAATTTATGAGTGGTCATAAATGACCTTGTTTTATGTAATTGATATGTTTATTTATGAGGGATACAATGGTAATTCACGCTTTAACATGAAATAAAGAAAACAAATTGCATAAATGTGTTCAAAAACACATATTATATCCAAAAATCAAAGAAAATAAAAAGAAGAAAGCCATTTTAGGTTTCGGCTAGCTTAATCCTTGATTAAGGTATGAATTTTCATCTGCTTTTGATAATTTCTACATTTCTGTGATCGTTCCTTCATGTTCTTCAAAACCCATGTCTGAATTTCTATTTCTGTTGAAGATTATGAAATGTGCCATTGATGATTATATGAGATTTGTAATTTTTTTATACGGATTATGAAAGATATAGGTGAGATTATCACGCTTTGTTCTTGAATTTTTGATGGAATACAACTATTTGGGCTAATTTGTGAAAATGAGGTTTTGAACGACTATATTGTGAATTAAATATGTTATTTGGGCTTGTATGGAAGCTATGTATATTCGACCAAGCTATAGTCTTGGTGAATTTTGCATATTTGTGATTTTGTGAAAAATGGACTAAATTATCAAAGTGTGATAATGTAAGGGCTAAAATGCAAAATGCCCTAAATATGTGTTCATGGATTATTTTGCATGAAATGAATGATTGAATGGTTGAATTTGAATTGTATTAGATCAAGAACAAAGAAAATCGGACTTAGATCGAGGGAAGTCCAAAATAGTTGAATAGTCGACTCGTTTCCGTCTGAAATTCGTACAAGGTAAGTCAAATTACAATTACGTGTTAAATAGACTAACTTCTGCGCATACAAACTGTAATCTGTGTTGGATGGCCTTGAGAGCCTGATGAATAAATTTTGAGTAAACTCCGATAATATGCTACTATATGAAAAGCTCTGTACGTTTCTAGAAGAACGTTGATGTTGATTTGAAATATCGTGTAAGACCGTGTCTAGGACAAAGGCCTCAATTTGAGATTTACGTGTAAGACCATGTTTGGGATATTGGCATCGTATCTAATTTTGTGTAAGACCCTATCTACGACAGAGGCATCGATACTGAATTACATGTAAGACCACGTCTGGGACGTCGGGGTTGTACTCGTTTATGAGTATCTGTATCGTTTCTGAACCGTCTGATGATAGAATACGAGATAGGGGAATGAATATATGAAATGTATAATTTGTACAGGTACATTTGTATAGTACTCAATTTTTTAATATGAAAGACTCTGTTTCTATGAAATAATGAATGCGAAGTATGTGTGTAACGCCCCAAACCCAGCCTGGACATTATTGCCAAGTCTGACGCGTCACATTGACATACAGTTGGTTGTGTTCTCTGTTTATGGTAATCAGGGTGATTTTGTAAAACAATGGTTAATTGTTGACTAAGAACAAAACACTGATTAATTAAGTCTTTAGGTTATCCATTTGTTACGCTCGTTGTGTTTTGAAATCGTTTATTAATTTTGAACAAAAACCCACACAACCTGAATCTAGCAGTTTAAATCGAGTATAAGTAAAACAATTAAAAAAACCATAAAATTTACGAGCGGCCTTATTACAACTTAAAATCCAAAACAATTAAAGTAAGTAAAGGCTGATCAAAACACATGAAGAAAATTGAATTTGCAGAACATGTGGCCACTCCGAATCCCTCACAGCTCCAAGTCCACTATGGTTTGGGATTTCCTGCATGGATGAAATTAAGGGGTGAGTTTGAAAAGCTCAGTGTGTAAAATAACCCAACCATAGTCCAAATCAGATCAAACCACAAAAGCAGATTAAGTTGGGCATTAGCCCTATACAGAATTCAGAATGAAGTCCATAGGCCCATAACAGATACAGAACAGATATTTCATGTATGCAGAAAACCCAATCCATATCCATCCGTATACACCCCCGTACCAACCTTACACCATGTGGGGAGACAACTCGACCCACCCATCCACTACACACCACAGAAATTGCAGCATGGCTGCCAGAACAGATATTGTGATAGAGTCACTAGATACAGATATTGTGGTAGAGCCACCAGAATAGATATTTGTGGCATAGCCACCAGAACACTTCCTCTATCAATATAAACCATATCCCAAGCAACAGATATACACGTCATGGCATACAACATACATAATCAGAATATCATGCATTTCAGTAAAAATTAACCCTAGGGGTATAACGGTCACTTTGCACTTAGGGGTATAATGGTAATTTTCATACTTAGGGGTATTTTAGTAAATTTACTATTTTAGGGTTTTCATGCATATTACAGCCATTAACGTATTAACAGAAACACTTACCGAACGTTTTTACCAAATTGGGCTCGTTGGCCTATTAACCCGATTTCGGCCCATTAAGCCCAAATATACCGAAATGCACGAAATTGCGCACTCTGTAATCTTACCACCTAAGATTACCAGGATTAACAAACAAACTATCTCACGAGCGCTCGAACGCTCGCATGTTCACAAAATGCCGGCTCTTCGGCGTTTTGGCTTTTCAGCTTTTGCCGATCTAGTCTATAAGTGGGTGTCGTTTACACACCTGTTTTGCGACGAATTGACGATGGGATACCCTTACGATATCCTACAATCGGTTACCCACATGTTAGACTACAAGTCGATAACTATCATGTATTAAACTCCTTACCATATTCGGCCATTAGCACCTTAGGCCCTAAAGTTCTTACCTTTGCCGAAATTTGGACTAAATCTAGATGTCCAACAGTGTTAGCCTTCGAAGCCCTTTGCCGAATGTCCCCCTTGTCCACACTAATGCACATAAAACCAAAAGAAAGAGGCCAGTATGCCCTTAGTCCAAACGTTAGCCACCCTTAGTTGATAGGGATTTCGGCTTTTACCTTAAAACGTGAGAAACTAATGAAAGATTCGAACACTTACCTAAAACGTTACGACACTACTCCCGATCTACTGTAGATCCAACCACCACACAAGAAGAGAGAAGTATAATCAAAGATTCGGCTTCTGAAGTACCTCAGTGTAGAAAAGTTTCAGTTTTAAAGAAGGATGAGAGGTTTGGCTTAAATGGAGATTCGGCTAACCAGCTTTGATAAGGGTTAATGAGGAAAAGAAGAAGAGAAATATGGAGGATATAGGTTCAGCTAAGGAGAAATCGGTAGTAGGTATTTAGTTTTGAGGGAAAACAAAGGCGAAGAAGATGAGGGTCGATAAGGAAAGAGAAAAGAAGAGGGAAGGAAATAAGAGAATTCGGTTTTGAAGAAGAGAAAGGATGATAGTTTTATCTTACACAAGTCGGCACAAGTGTAGGGTGTAGGCTTCAGCTTCTAGCAAAAGAAAGAAAAAGAGAAAAACCTAAGGTACCCTACCCACTTTCGGCAAAACAGGAAAATGACCAAACAAATCTTGAAAATGCACAAAAAGAATTTGGCAACCACTAATCCAAATGCCGAGATTACAAACACTAAGAGACCTAGCCGAATTTGCACTTACAGAGTCCCCTATACGGCCAACTCTTCCTTCCTACTCAGACTCCTTGATTTTCTCCCCTTATCCCTCCTTTACTCAATCCCCTGAACAACTCAAACTCTTCCTGACAGAGTTTCACCTGAGTTCCATCACATACCATTCCTGCTCATAAAAACAATAATAGCTTTATTTTCTTACCTTGTGACTTGAACCTTAGCTCCCCCTTGACTTCCACACGCCACCTTTTTAGCACCTCAGTGGCGTCACCCTGCCACTTTACCACAGGTCTTCTTGTGGCCTATTCTACTAATTTAATCTTAAAAGCCCAATACACCAGAACCCCCTTCTCTTTTAAAATCAAAATTTATTAAATCTACTAGGTTTTAACTTAGACTTGGGTCTTCTAGAGGCCCACTGACATTCTTAAACATGATTTATAAAATCAGATCATACAAAAATCAAGATTCACCAAAACTCACAGAAATCCCAAAAAGTACCAAAAATTAGGGGGTTATAATGTGTGAAATCATGGAAATGAATCATGACATGTATACAAGCAAATAAGCATAGTTAGGCTCATGAACTATTCTGTGAAATGGCTATGAATTCTTACTGTTGATTTGTACTTTATATGCTTTAATAGTTAAACCAATTTTATTTGGCTAACTAAGATCTTTGTAGCTTACTCTGTGTGATTTCTCTCTATTTTATAGTAATCATAGCTACTGAAGGCTCGGGGATAGTCGAGGATTGTCACCATACTATCGAACTCATTTTGGTACTTTTGAAAGTGTAAATATTTTTAAGTATGGCATGTATAGGCTAGAATGTCTATGTATTTAAGCTTTGATATGTATATATGTTACGCCAAGTTGAGGAATTGGTAAGTTTAAGCATGAGTTAGAACGTGCCATAAGTGAGCTTTGAAAAATGAGCATTTTGGCATGTTGTTGTAATAAGATTTTCAATGTGTTTTGGTATGGATTTGAATAGGTTATTGAATGATGATGATTTAGTTATAATAAAGCATGTCTTGAGCATAGTATTGGCTGAGAATCTTGGTATAAATTTTATTTAATATTACTTGTAGGAATGACCCAAAAAGGGGTGGCAAATTGGCTTAAACCAAGCCTGCTTGTGCCACACGGTCAGGGAGCACGGGCGAGCCTTGTGGTCGTGTATGCAAAGCAATAACCTCTTAAGATCACACGGTTAAGACACATGGGCGTTTCATATAGCTGTGGGCTTAAGTCAATAGCCAGCTAAGTATCACACGACCATAGCACACGGCCGTGTCTGTTGTCCGTGTGTAAAAGTCAGTATCTACACTCTGTTTTGGCACGATTGGACCTCATGGGCTTGTCTGGTGCCCGTGTAAGGCACACGGCCTGATCACACGGGCGTGTGACCTCAACAGAATTGACAAATTTTTCTAAGTTCTGAAAATTCTAAATGTGTTCAGTTTAGTCCCGACCTTTTCTAAAAGTATGTATTAGGTCTTGGAGACCTCCATAAGGGACGAATTGTTAAATTGCTTATGCATTAATATTATGTGATATCCATGATTCTGAATTGATTTGTGATGTTCTATTTGTCTGGTAAAGCCCCTGACCTATTCCGACGACAATTACGAGATAGGGGTGTTACATTTTATTAGTATCAGAGCTATGGTTTAGTCGGTTCTAGGACTACCATAGCATATGTAAGTCTATCTATACATGTCATAATTATGAACTGCGATAGTATGATGAATCCTGACATTGAAATGTGCTTTTATATAGCAATGGATCCCGATAAAGCTGTAGCTGACGATGTTGAAAGCAATGCGCCTGCTCTCGCGCAAGCGACAGTGCAAGTTGATTCTCGACCGGCTACGAGTAGCCGTGATGGTGAGGCTAAACAATCCTTCTATCAGATGATGAATGATTGGTTCACCCAATACATTAGAACCAATCTGGTTGTACAACAACCTCCACCCCCGGTTAATCCTTCTCAAATTCCTGTTATGCCCTCAGTGAATCCGGTTTAGTTAAGTAGACCACCAATTGATAAGATTAGAAAGTATGGGGCTGAAGAGTTCTGAGCTACAATGAATGATGATGCTGAAAGAGCCAAATTCTGGTTAGAGAATACAATACGAGTATTTGATGAAATCTCTCTAATTCCTGAGGAATGTGTAAAATACATTGTTTCACTTCTGATAGATACGGCGTATCATTGGTGGAAAACTTTAATGTATGTGGTTCCGAGTGAACGGGTTACTTGGGATTTCTTCCAAGTTGAATTTCAGAAGAAATACATTAGTCAAAGATTCATCGATCAAAAACGTAAAGAGTTTCTCGTGCTTAAACAAGGCCATATGTCTATTACTGAATACGAACGTGAATTTGTGAGATTGAGCCAGTATGCTCGAAAATGTGTATCAAATGAAGCAATAACGTTCAAAAGGTTTGAAGATGGACTAAACGAAGATATTCTTCTGTTAGTTGGGATTTTGGAAATTAAAGAACTGGTAGTACTCGTTGAGCGAGCTTGTAAAGCTGAAGAATTAGTTAAAGAGAAAAGAAAAGCTGATTCTAAAGCTAGAGATGTTAGAAAGAGATATTCAAGTAGGTCATTTAAGTCTGTGTCAAAGAAAAATTCGAATCGAGATCGAGCTAGGTCGCATTCAAATTTTAGAGCTCTTGCTAATTCTGTTGCAAGTGTCGAGAATGTCCGATTTGAGAAACCTGAATGTAAACACTGTGGTAAAAGACATCCGGAAAATTGTATATTGAATGACCGAGCCTGTTTCCGATGTGGATCTCTGGACCATTTTGTAAGAGATTGTTCTGAACCTGTTGAGCAAGAGAATTTACAAAATCCAAGACCAAGCAACACCTCATCTAGAGGTAGACCTTCGAGAAATACGAGAAATGCAAGTGGTGGTCAAAGAGCTACTAAGGATACTGCTGTTAGATCTAAGACCAGAGAACCTGCCAGAGCCTATGCTATCTGAGCTCGTGAGGAAGCCTCGTCTCCAGAAATCATTACTGGTACTTTTACTCTTTATGATACTTCTGTTATTGCATTGATAGACCCTGGATCAACGCATTCATATATCTATGTGAATTTAGTGTACAGTAAAACTTTGCCTATAGAGTCTACTGAATTCGTAATTAGAGTATCGAACCCCTTAGGCAAAAGTGTCTTGATTGATAAAGTCTGCAAGAATTGCCCGTTATTGATTCGAGATATCTATTTTCCTGCTGATCTGATGCTTTTACCTTTCGACGAATTTGATATAATTCTGGAAATGGACTGGTTCACTTTGCATGATGCTATTGTGAATTACAAATGAAAAGTCATTGATTTCAGGTGTAAGAATGATGAGGTAATTCGAATTGAGTCTAGTGATCTGAATCGACTACCAGCTGTAATATCTACAATGAAAACACGAAAATATGTGAAGAAAGGTTGTGAAGCCTACATAGCTTATGTGTTAGACTCGAAAGTGAATGATAAGAAAGTTAAATTAGTGCTTGTTGTCTGTGAATTCTCTGATGTGTTTCCTGAAGAACTATCGGGTTTGCCTCCGATTCGAGAAGTCGAATTTGGCATTGAATTAGTACCTTGTACTACTCCGATTTCAATAGCTCCATATAGAATGACTCGACCGAGTTAGAGGAATTAAAATCTCAGTTGCAAGAATTGATCGATTGAGGGTTTGCTAGACCGAACTTTTCACCATGGGGTGCTCCTGTTCTGTTTGTGAAAAAGAAAGATGGCATAATGAAAATGTGTATTGATTACCATCACCTTAAAAAAGTGACCATAAAGAACAAATATCCTCTGCCCAAAATTGATGACTTATTAGATCAGTTGAAAGGTGCTACTGTGTTGTCAAAGATAGATCTGAGATCGGGTTACTATCAGTTGCGAGTAAAGGACTCTGACATTCCAAAAACTGCTTTCAAAATGAGGTATAGGCATTATGAATTTTTAGTTATGCCTTTTGGATTAACAAAGGAACCTCCTTTCTTTATGGATTTAATGAATAGAATTTTCAGACCGTATCTAGATCAATTTGTTTAGGTCTTCATTGATGACATATTGATTTATTCACGTGATGAATCTGAGCATGTCGAACATCTAAGAATAGTGCTACAAACTCTGTGAGATAAATAGTTGTATGCAAAGTTCAGTAAATGTGAATTCTGGCTTAGAGAAGTTGGTTTCCTGGGTCATATTGTATCAGCCTCTGGTATCCGAGTTGATCTGAGCAAAATTTTAGCTATTCTGGATTGGAAACTTTCGAGGAATGTATTGAAATCCATAGTTTTCTGGGACTTGCTGGTTACTATAGAAGATTCGTAAAAGGTTTATCGATGATTGCGTCTCCGTTGACAAAAATTGCTCCAGAAAGTTTGAGTGGTCTGAAAAGTGCCAAAATAGCTTTGATCAGTAGAAAGCTTTATTGACAGAAGCTCCAGATTTAATACAACCTGAATCGGGTAAAAAATTTGTGATTTATAGTGATGCTTCGTTGATTGGTCTGGAATGTGTTCTAATGCAAGAAGGAAAAGTTATAGCTTATGCCTTGAGACAAATAAAGCCGCATGAAAGAACTATCCAACTCACGACCTCGAGTTAGCTGCTATTGTGTTTCCTTGAAGATCTGGCGTCACTATCTGTTTGGTGAGAAATGTCACGTGTTTTCTGATCATAAAACTCCGAAGTATTTAATGAAGCAAAAAGATTTGAATCTGCGACATAGAAGATGGCTTGAATTACTAAAGGACTACGAACTTGTGATATATTATCATCTGGATAAAGTACATGTTGTTGCTAATGCCCTAAGTCAATAATTGTTGTTTGCTTTCCGTGCCTTGAAAGCTCATTTGGTTTTGTCTGATAATGGTACAGTTTTAGTTGAATTAAAAGCAAGACCCTTATTCTTACAACAGATTATCAAAGCCCAGAAGGTTGATAATGAATTAATAGCAAAACGAGCTCAGTGTGATTCTAAATTTCGAGTTGATGTTGATGATTATTTGAGATTCAGAAATAGACTTTGTGTTCCAAGAAATCCAGAGTTAATTCAGATGATTTTGAATAAAGCTCACAATAGTTGTTTATCTATAAATTCTGGTAGTACGAAAATGTATAATGATCTGAAGCACCATTATTGGTGGTCCGAAATGAAAAGAGATATCTCTGAATTTTTTTCTAAATGTTTGATCTGTAACAAGTCAAAGATGAGCATCAAATGCCATCTGGATTGTTACAACCGATTATGATTCTAGAGTGGAAATGGGATCGAGTGACCATGGATTTTGTTTCGGGTTTACCTCTGTCTCCAAGAAAGAAAGATGCAATTTGAGTTGTAGTTGATCGTTTAACGAAATCAGCTCATTTTATTCTGATTCGTTTTGATTACTCACTCGATAAATTAGCTGAGTTATATATTTCTGATATCGTGAAACTGCATGGTGTACCATTGTCGATAGTGTCAGATAGAGACCCAAGATTTACATCGTGATTCTGGAAGAAATTGCAATATGCTCTTGGTACTAAATTGCATTTTAGCACTGATTTTCATCCACAAACAGATGGTCAATCTGAACGGATTGTTAAGACACTCGAGGATATGTTGAGATGTTGCATTCTTGAGTTTGAAGGTACGTGGGAACAATATCTACCTTTGATTGAATTCGCTTATAATAATAGCTTTTAATCGATCATTAAAATGGCACCATACGAAGCCTTATACGGTAGGAAGTGTAGAACTCTATTATACTAGTTTGAGCTCAGTGAGAATAAGATTTGCGGTATTGATCTGATAAAAGAAACAGAACAAAAAGTGAAAGTAACCCGAGATAGTCTGAAAGCTGACTCGGATCGTCAGAAATCTTATGCGAATTTAAAACGAAATGATATCGAATTTGAGATCGGTGATAAAGTATGTTTGAAAGTATCTCCCTGGAAGAAACTGTTCCAATTTTGTAAAAATGGCAAGTTAAGTCCGATGTTCATCGGTCTGTATGAAATCATCGAGCGAGTTGGGTCGATTGCTTATAGATTGAGGCTACCATCTGAGTTAGAAAAGATACATAATGTGTTTTACGTATCGATGCTTCGATGATACAAATCTGATCCTTCGCATGTAATTTTACCGTCTGAGATTGAAATTTAGCCTAATATGACTTACGAAGAAAAGGCGATTCATATTTTAGCTCGCGAGGCTAAAGAGTTGTGAAATAAGAAAATTCCATTAGTTAAGGTGATGTGGCATCGACAGGGTGTTGAAGATGCCACGTGGGAGTCTGAAAATGCTATGAGACAACTGTTGGAACACCGGTACCCCCATGGCATAACGGGAAAAATATATATATTTCGGTGATCCAAACCATGGATCCATGTGCGAGGAAATAATCGGGGTGAAAAAGGTTTCGAAATTACAGAAACTTCAATCTGAGTAGACAGTGATGCCTCGGCAATGATAATACTGTTTTGCTTTTGAATCCAAGCCGTAATCTTTATGATCCCGACCTCTACGTAATCCACCTAGTTGACAATGAACAGAAGAAATCCCTAAAACTATTTTCAGAGATATTTTCCTTGACGGGTGCTAAACCTAGTAGCAAAGCTTCGGGTTTGTATATATATTCACTTTTTAGGGTTTTTCTCCCTTTCTATATATAACTCCCCTTATAATTGGTATGTATATAACGAATTCTTAATTTATTAAATTTTAATCCAAACATAATAATCATAATTAAAATAAATAAATATAATAATGTTTTAATCGAAAATTATAATTACATTAATTATAATAAAGATTTTGGTAAACTATATTTATTTAAATTTATATACGAACCAAATTCATATATTAATAGAATTATGTTCTCCTTATTTGTACGACATCCTTGTACATATAATATGTTCGATATTTGATAGCCCAATTAAATTAATTCTATAATTAATTTAATTCACGTGACAACCAAACACAATACCAACTATGTTTTATTTCGTTCATTTCAACCATAGGGTGTGACCCTGTAGGTTTTCGTAACGTTAGCAGTAATACTAGAATGAGTGTAATGTTACAAACAATGAGTGGCATCTAGCAATGCATCATTGCTACCTAAGTTACAAGAAGTCATGATTCGACATAACCTTTTGTGATTAACCTTTCATGCATTAATCCTTAAGTCATTTATCTCTGGAATGGACACAAGTCATGGAATAGTCACACTTGTATAATCCATCCCATGTTTCTTGATACCTTGAGTAGACTATGCTACACAAATAAGTATGACATTTCATATCAATTTATTTGAGCATGGCCATGCATTTCTAGTCTCACCCAATCAAGTGGCCTAAGATATTACTCCCATTATGTAGGAGGGACTTATCCTATATTGATCTGTGACAGCCCAAAATTGACCCTAGTCGGGAAGTGGTTTCGGGACCACAAAACCGAGTCATAAAAATGATTGATTTCCATATTCTATGCTTATTATGTGTGTACATGAGTATGTGGAAGTTTCATTCTCCAATTTTGCCAATTGCATGAGAAATTATTAAATAGGGATTGATGTGAGACATGGTGAAAATATGATAGGCTAATTTAAAATGGTCTATTAATGCATGTTGTGAAAATGATGGGTTTGCATGTCAAATTACCCAAAATTTGAGCTAGTGGTTGGCCATGCTATGGGTGGAAACATGTTGGGAACATGTTGGCCTAGTGAGGTATGTAGGAAAAAAATAAAATAAGGGGCATGGGCATAAAATAATGAAAAGGAGTATGATGAATACAAAAAAAAATGTGTGTAGTTGTTCCCCCCCCATTGCCGTGAGCTAAAGAAAAGAAAGGAGAAAATTTTTGTTCATCCTTTCTCATCTTCATTTAGCCGAAACTAGAAAGAAAAAAACAAAGAAAAAAAAAATGCTCATCCTTTGGTTCATCCTTGGCCAAAAATTTTAAGGAGGAAGGAAGAAGAAAGGTTGAAGAGGTTCGGCCATGCATGTAGCTAGGCTAAGGTATGTTTGATGATGTTCCATGAGATGCATGCATGTTTTAGTTGTTAGCTTGAGTTCTACCTAGCCCATGGTCTAAATCTTGCTATGTGATGGAAATGACACTCGGCCATGGATGCATCATTCTTGGTTGATGTTTGATGTTGTGGTGATGAGGCATGAGGATGAGTTAAGATTCGGCCTAGGTGGAGTTTGTGTTAATGCCATTGCATGCTAAATATGAAGCTTGTTAATGATGCATGTGATGGTGGCTTGATGATTCTTGAACCTCCTTTTTAGCATTTTTGAGTGAGCACATATGTGCATTGGTTGCTAAATGGAGAAGAATCGGCTAGCAAGTTGTGTGCTAAGGCCGAATATAACTTTTGCATGTTAATGAGCAATGCATGTGTTAAATTGATGGAAAGGGAGAGGATGCTTTACTAGTGTGTATATGTGTGTATTAGCCAAGTTTTGAACTTGAAACAAAAGGGTGTTTAGTCAATACAAGTGACCATAATTGTAGAATGTATTAAGTGTTGTAATCGGCCCCAAAATAGACATGCATATTCGGCCAAGGGGGAAAAATTAGCTAAAATGTTGAGTTTGATTCATGATTCCGTACATATGTGACTTTAATGTCTAATGTATAAATATGGGCTAAGTGCCTTGTGTTCCTCTTTTCGATGCTCAAATGATTAAATCAATTTATTTGTTTAATTAAGCTCAAGAGCAAAGGGGAACTAAATCCGATAAAGGGAAGGAAAAAGTGGTCGAATAGCTATCGGAATTGTTCGACAACACCCGAGGTAAGTTCTTGAGTAAGAGAGCTTAAATTATGATGTGATTAGATCATGTTTTAAGCAAATTAAAATCATGCTCTTTGTGTGGCTATTGAGCCGAATTTGCAAGAATGATAAATGTCTTGTGCTTGAGTTTTGCTAACGAAAATGAAATACGAATGGGCCATGATTTATTGTTAAATGTGCATGGTTATTTGAATGATGTCCGGGCTAAGTCCCGAAGGCTTGTGCTAAGTGACAATATCCGGACTAAGATTCGAAGGCATTTGTGCGAGATACTAATTCCGGGCTAAGCCCGAAGGCATTTGTGAGAGATACTAATTCCGGGGTAAGCCCGAAGGCATTTGTGCGAGATACTAATTCCGGGGTAAGCCCGAAGGCATTTGTGCGAGTTACTAAATCCGGGTTAAGTCCCGAAGGCATTTGTGCGAATTACTATAACCGGGCTATGTCCCGAAGGCATTTGAACGAGGAGCTATATCCGGTTAAATTCTGAAGGTACGTGATTTGGGAATGAATGAACTTGCTGTAAAATTCCAGTTAATACTCTCGAAACATCCCAACATTGAGGTATGTTTCGTATGTGCTTGAATTTAGTTGAGCCCTTACAAATAAGTATTCGCTCAGTTGATAAACGAGCTACCGGCCTTTGGCTGAGTTGATCTTTTGTGTATGTACATAAGGGTTGATAATGTGAAGCAAGTACGATATCGTAAATTTGTGCATATGAAATTATCCGTTTAGCTATATGAATGCTATACTTTTGTTGTGCTGGAATTCCTTGCTCAAAACTTACTAAGCATAAATTGCTTACTCCGTTTCATTGCTCCTCTGTTTTATAGATTTGGTTCTCCAGCTATCGGACTCGGGATCTTGAAGTCAAAGTCGCCCACACTATCAAAGCCCCCCTTTTGGTACAATTTTGGTTGAACTTCGAAATGGCATGTATAGGACTACCCGTTTGTTGTGGGTCGTGGACCCTTTGGACTTGTATAAATTTTGGATAGCCATGCGAAAATGGCTTATATGTGTTTGAGTATAATGTTATAATCATTTGGTGTGGATATGCTTGACAAGGATTGGCCACGGGGATGGTTAATCACTTTCATAAATTGTGCTATTTATGCAAAAAGGGCTAGTTGAATCATGGAAACCATGAAATAGGTAAAGTCTACCTTAAAGGCAGATGCTGACAGCAGCAGTGATGTAGATTTGGAAAATCACTAAAAATAGTAGGAATGGAATTAAATAGTGAATAAATTATGTAAACCAACCTTGATGAATCTACTTTCATAGGAAAGTAACGAAACAATCATACGGACAGTATGTTAAGAGATATTCAGGTTCTCGTGAGACAGGGCCAGAACGGTTTCTGGATTCCCTGTTCCGACTTTGGAAATTCATTATAAATTAATCAGAGATAATTAGGAGTCATACCATATATGTATAGATTCCTCTCTGAGTCTAGTTTCTATAGAAACAAACGGCATCAGTATTGGAGCCCTGTACAAGGAGATATCCAAGTCGTAATGCGCAAAGGTCAGGGTAGTCGATCCCTGTAACATGGGAGACTTTCACTAATAAACTGTACTAATTGGCCTGACCAAAAATTATAGAAAAAAATATGTAGATGGGCATATGAGTCTAGTTTCAGGGAAAAATCACGAAACTGATTTTCGAGTTGTGAAACTCAAGATATGATTTTTAAAGCGACTAGTACGCAGATTGGCAGTGTCTGGGAAATATTTTTTATAAGGGGTTTAAAGTCTGTTAACACCTCGTGTTCGACTCCGGTGTCGGTCTCGGGTTCGGGGTGTTACATTTGATTGGTATCAGAGCTACGGTTTAGTCGATTATAGGACTACCGTAATGCGTTGGGTCTAGCTATACATGCCATTTTATGTGATTACTTGATAGTGTGGTGATTTCTGACAATTGTAAATGTGTTTATTTATAGTAATGGATCCCGATCCCAACCGAGAGGTAGCTGATGATCTTGAGAGTGTAGCGCCTGTTCCCGCACAAGGGACAGCGCCGGCGGACTCTCAACCTAATGCTAGTAACCCGAATGATGAAGCTAGACAAGCTTTCTATAGCGTGATGAATGATTGGTTCAACCAATACATTCGAACTAATACGGCTGTCCCACAACCTCCATTCCCAACTAATACCACCCCCGCACCTACAATACCTCCGGTAACTGACCAAATAAGGTCAAATAAGCCCCCAGTTGACAGAATCCGAAAACATGGGGCTACTGAATTTAAAGCTACGGATAGCGACGATGCCGAGCAAGCTGAATTTTGGTTGGACAACACTATCCGGGTACTCGATGAGCTATCTTGTACACCCGATGAATGCCTAAAGTGTACTATCTCCTTGCTACGTGATTCTGCCTATTATTGGTGGAGTACTCTGACTTCTGTTGTGCCCCGAGAGCAAGTAACTTGGGAGTTTTTCCAAACTGAGTTTCGGAAAAAGTATATCAGTCAGAGATTTGGTGATCAAAAACGGAAGGAATTTCTTGAGCTTAAGCAAGGTTCCATGTCAGTTATTGATTACGAGCGAAAATTTGTTAGACTTAGTAGATACGCTCGGGAATGTGTTTCGTCCAAGGCTATCATGTGTAAACGCTTCGAGGATGGGCTGAATGAAGATATAAAAATGTTCGTTGGCGTTCTTGAAATACGAGAGTTCGTAGTACTGGTCGAGCGAGCTTGTAAAGCCGAAGAGCTTAGAAAAGAAAAACAAAAAGTTGATGTGGGAACTGGAGAGTTTCGTAAAAGATCTTCGGGAAAGTCTCTTCAACAGGCATCGAAGAAATTTCGAGATGATGCGGGCCAATTTAGAGGCACTTCGGGCCTTTTTAGACGAGATCGTGATCGACCCCCTGTGGGTACACGAGGCACTTCGGTCGCGAGTGTTGGGAATGAACGTCGAGATAGAACGAAATGTCGATATTGCGGTAAATGGCATTCGGGGAGTTGTAGATTCCCTGACCGCTCCTGTTACAAGTGCGGATCAGTTGACCACTTCATTAAAGATTGCCCGAGGTTGTTTGAACAGAATGAAAATCAGAGTGGGAAACCGGGTGCTACCACTGCTCGAGGTAGACCATCTGGAAATACGGGCAATGCTAGTGGTGGTCAGAGAGGATCTAGAGATGCTACGACCAGATCCGAGGCTCGTGCGCCTGCTAGAGCTTATGCTATACGTGCCCGCGAGGATGCTTCTTCGCCTGATGTTATTACCGGTACTTTTACTCTCTTTGATACTAATGTAATTGCTTTGATTGACCCCGGTTCTACTCATTCTTACATATGTGAAACCTTGGCATCCAGTAAGACTTTACCTATTGAGTCTACTGAGTTCGTAATTCGGGTGTCAAATCCCTTGGGTCGTTACGTGCTTGTCGACAAAGTGTGTAAGAAATGTCCCCTAGAAATTCGAGGTTCCTGCTTTCCGGCGGACTTGATGCTTTTGCCGTTTGATGAATTTGATGTTATTCTTGGTTTGGATTGGTTGACCGCGCATGATGCGGTTGTGAATTGCAAAAGCAAGACTATTGATTTGAGGTGCGCAAATAACGAAGTAATCCGAGTTGAGTCTACGGACTTGGAGGGGATGCCAGCTGTAATATCAGCAATGTTGGCCCAGAAATATGTAAGAAAAGGGTGCGAAGCATACCTTGCGTATGTACTGGATGACAAAGAATTAGACAAGAAACCCGAATCTGTGCCGGTGGTTTGTGAATACCCGGATGTTTTTCCTGAAGGATTACCGGGTTTACCACCTGTTCGGGAGGTAGAGTTTGGTATTGAGCTTGTACCTGGGACTACGCCGATTTCGATAGCTCCGTATCGTATGGCACCAACCGAGTTAAAAGAGTTGAAAGCTCAGTTGCAAGAATTGACGGATAGAGGTTTTGCTCGACCAAGTTTCTCACCTTGGGGTGCACCAGTATTGTTCGTGAAATAGAAGGACGGAACCATGAGGTTGTGCATTGACTATCGTCAACTGAATAAAGTGACAATAAAGAACAAATATCCGTTACCACGTATCGATGATTTGTTCGACCAACTGAAGGGAGCCTCAATGTTCTCAAAAATAGATTTGAGATCGGGCTATTATCAGTTGCGAATTCGAGATTCGGACATACCCAAAACTGCTTTCAGAACGGGATATGGTCACTACGAGTTCTTAGTGATGCCGTTTGGGCTCACAAATGCCCCTGCGGTATTTATGGATTTGATGAATCGGATCTTCAGACCATATTTGGATCGGTTCGTAGTTGTGTTCATTGATGACATCTTGGTCTATTCAAGAGATGAGACCGAACATGCTGAGCATCTGAGGCTAGTGTTGCAAATTTTGCGGGATAAGCAGTTATATGCTAAGTTCAGTAAGTGTGAGTTCTGGTTAAGAGAGGTTAGCTTCTTGGGTCATGTGGTATCCGCATCGGGTATTCGAGCTGACCCGAGCAAAATTTCAGCCATACTTAACTGGAAGCCTCCAAGAAATATTACCGAAGTTCGGAGCTTCCTGGGACTCGCCGGTTATTACCGACGATTTGTCAAAGGTTTCTCGATGATAGCCACACCAATGACGAAGCTACTTCAAAAGGATGTTAAGTTCGAATGGGCGGAGAAATGTCAGAAAAGTTTTGATCAACTAAAAACTTATTTGACTGAAGCTCCAATTTTAGTGCAACCCGAATCAGGCAAAGAGTTTGTCATTTATAGTGACGCATCCCTACTTGGGTTGGGTTGCGTATTGATGCAAGAAGTTCGAGTGGTGGCCTATGCGTCGAGACAATTAAAGCCACATGAGAAAAAATATCCGACCCATGATCTTGAACTAGCTGCCATCGTATTTGCTTTAAAAATATGGCGACATTACTTATTTGGTGAGAAGTGCCATGTATTTTCGGATCACAAAAGTCTCAAAAATTTGATGACTCAAAGAGACTTAAATCTGCGACAAAGACGTTGGCTTGAGTTGTTGAAAGATTACGAGCTTGTCATTGATTACCACTCGGGAAAGGCTAATATGGTTGCGGCGCCTTAAGCCGGAAATCATTGTTTGCTTTACGAGCGATGAATGTGCACTTGTCTGTTCTACCCGACAATGTGTTAATAGCTGAATTAAAAGCCAAACCATTATTGATTCATCAAATTCGTGAAGCCCAGAAAGTTGATGATGAATTGGTTGCAAAACGGGCTGAGTGTGCTCCGAACAAGGAATCGGAGTTTCAAATTGATGATGATGATTTTTTGAGGTTCAGAAGTCGTTTGTGTATTCCAAGGAGTTCGGAACTCATTTCGATGATTCTGAACGAAGCCCATTGTAGCCGAATGTCAAGTCACCCGGGGAGTACGAAAATGTACAATGATTTGAAACGTTGGTTTTGGTGGCATGGTATGAAACGAGACATCTCCGACTTTGTTTCGAGATGTTTAATATGTCAACAAGTGAAAGCGGAACATCAAGTGCCTTCAGGATTACTTCAGCCGATCATGATACCCGAGTGGAAATGGGATCAAGTCACAATGGACTTTGTGTCCGGACTGCCATTGTCAACAAGTAAGAAGGATACGATTTGGGTTGTTGTTGATAGACTGACTAAGTCGGCTCACTTTATCCCCGTGTGTATGAATTTTTCATTGGATAGACTAGTTGAATTGTACGTTTCTCAGATTGTGAGATTACACGGGGTACCTATTTCTATCGTGTCGGATAGAGATCCGAGATTCACCTCGCGATTTTGGAGGAAATTGCAAGAAGCTTTGGGTACCAAGCTGCATTTTAGCACTGCTTTTCATCCCCAAACCGATGGTCAATCTGAGCGCATAATTCAGATACTTGAGGATATGTTGAGATGTTGCATCCTCGAGTTCAGTGGTTCATGGGAACGATATTTACCTTTGATTGAATTCGCTTACAATAATAGTTTTCAATCAAGTATTAAGATGGCACCTTACGAGGCTTTGTACGGTCGTAAATGCCGTACACCGTTGTTTTGGACCGAGCTCGGTGAAAGTAAAATTTTCGGAGTTGATTTGATTAAGGATGCTGAACAGAAAGTAAAGGTAATCCGTGAAAGTCTGAAAGCAGCCACAGATCGTCAAAAATCGTATGCGGATTTGAAACGAAAGGACATTGAATATCAGGTGGGAGATAAAGTGTTCCTTAAAGTTTCGCCTTGGAAAAATGGACTCAGGTTTGGCCGTAAGGGCAAGTTGAGCCCGAGATTCATTAGGCCGTACGAAATCTCCGAACGAGTTGGTCCGGTTGCGTATAGATTGATTTTGCCCCCTGAGCTTGAAAAGATTCACGACGTCTTTCATGTTTCGATGCTTCGACGCTATCGATCTGATCCATCGCACATAATTAGCCCATCAGAGGTTGAAATTCAAGCCGATATGAGTTATGAAGAAGAGCCGATGCATATCCTAGCTCGTGAAGTGAAGGAGTTGCGAAACAAAAGGGTTCCGTTAGTGAAGGTGTTATGGCTCAAACACGGGATCGAGGAAGCTACTTGGGGGAGGGTTTAAAGTCTGTTAACACCTCGTGTTCGACTCCGGTGTCGGTCTCGGGTTCGGGGTGTTACATGATCAACCATATCACTCTACATAGATTGTGGTACATACAACATCAGCCTTTATAAAATAACCAGTTACGGTGTACATTTGACTGTCTCAAAATATACAACTCACGATGTTGGGATAATGATGATCTCAAGTCTGAGGATCACATACATATTAATCACTATGAGTAATGTTGTGACAATTACATAATAATCCAAGAAACATACTCATAGTGGGTCAGTCCAATACGTTGTTCTCTAACATAGATATTCATGCACTGATTCTGCACTCCATATCAATGACAACTCTTTATCATCAATCAACCACATGTTAGTCTTAATGCATTATTGTTGTTCTAGTCAACAATAATACTTGACTAAGGACCTTTTAAGAATAATCATATTATTCTCAGGAAATTATTATAAAATAGTTTATTTATACACACAGAAAAGAAACTGAAATAATAATGGCAACGCCTTATATTAATAAACATGGTAAATCAAGTATGTTATCACAACCATCTCATGATTGAACTTTCGGCATACTCTTACAACAATAATATCTTTGATTATGGTATAAATTTTTGTCTGTTTTTGATAATTTCTACATTTCTGTGATCGTTGCTTCGTGGTTTTCAAAACCCATATTTGAATTTCTATTTCTGTTGAAGATTATGAAATGTGCCATTGATTATTATATGAGATTTGTAATGTTTTTATATGGCTTATGAAAGATATAGGTAAGATTATCATGCTTTGTTCTTGAATTTTTTATGGAATACAACTACTTGGGCTAATTTGTGAAAATGAGGTTTTGAAGGACTAAATTGTAAATTAAATATGTTATTTGGGCTTGTATGGAAGCTATGTATATTCGACCAATCTATAGTCTTGGTGAATTTTGCATATTTGTGATTTTGTGAAAAATAGACTAAATTATCAAAGAGTAATAATGTAAGGGCTAAAATGCAAAGTGCCCTAAATATGTGTTCATGGATTATTTTGCATGAAATGAATGATTGAATGGTTGAATTTGAATTGTATTAGATCAAGAACAAAGAAAATCAGACTTAGATCGAGGGAAGTATAAAATAGTTGAATAGTCGATTCGTTTCCGTCCGAAATTCGTACGAGGTAAGTCAAATTACAAACTGTAATCTGTTTTGGACGGCCTTGAGAGCCTGATGAATAAATTTCGAGTAAACTCTGATAATATGCTAGTATATGAAAAGCTCTGCACGTTTCTAAAAGAACATTGACATTGATCTGAAATATCGTGTAAGACCGTGTCTAGGACACAGGCCTCGATTTGAGATTTACGTGTAAGACCATGTCTGGGACATCGGCATCATATCTAATTTTTTGTAAGATCCTATCTGGGACAAAGGCATCGATACTGAATTACATGTAAGACCACGTCCGGGACATCGGCATTGTACTCGTTTATGAGTATCTGTATCGTTTCTGAACCATCTAATGATAGAATACGAGATACGGGAATGAATATATGAATTGTATATTTTATATAGGTACGTTTGTATCGTACTAAATTTCTGAATATGAAAGACTCTATTTCTGTGAAATAATGCATGCAAAGTATGTATCAAATCATGGAAATGAAACATGACATGTATACAAGCAAATGAGCATAGTTAGGCTCATGAACTATTCTGTGAAATGGCTATGAATTCTTGCTGTTGATTTGTACTTTATTTGCTTTAATAGTTAAACCAATTGTATTTGGCTTACTAAGCTCTTTGTATCTTACTCTGTGCGATTTCTCTTTGTTTTATAGTTATCGTAGCTACTAAAGGCTCGGGGGTAGTTGAGGATTGTCACCATACTATCAAACTCATTTTGGTACTTTTGAAAGTGTAAATATTTTTAAGTATGGCATGTATAGGCTAGAATGTCTATGTATTTAAGCTTTGATATGTATATATGTTATGCCAAGCTGAGGAATTGGTAAGTTTAAGCATGAGTTAGAAGGTTTCATAAGTGAGCTTTGAAATGAGCATTTTGGCATGTTGTTGTAAAAAGATTTTCAAAGTGTTTTGGTATGGATTTGAATAGGTTATTGAATGATGATGATTTAGTTATAATGAAGCATGTTTTGAGCATGGTATTGGCTAAAAATCATGGTATAAATGTTGTTTAATGTTACTTGTAGGAATGACCCAAAAAGGGGTGGAAAGTTGGCTTAAACCATGCCTACATTGTGCCACACGGTCAAGGAGCACGGGCGTGCCTCGTGGCCATGTATGCAAAGCAATAACCTCTTAAGATCACACGGTTAAGACACATGGGCGTGTCATATGGCTATGGGCTTAAGTCAGTAGCCAGCTAAGTATCACACGGCCATGGCACACGGCCGTGTCTATTGGCCGTGTGTAAAAGTTAGTATGTATCTCTGTTTTGGCACAGTTGGACCTCATGGGCGTGTCTAGTTCCCGTGTAAGGCACACAGCTTGATCACACAAGCGTGTGACCTCAACAGAATTGAAAAATTTTTCTAAGTTCTAAAAATTCTAAATGTGTTCGGTTTAGTCCCAACCTTTTCTAAAAGTATTTCTTAGGTCTTGGAGACCTCCATAAGGGATGAATTGTTCAATTGCTTATGCATTAATATTATATGATATCCATGATTTTGTATTGATCTGTGATGTTCTGTCTGTCTGGTAATGCCCATTACCTATTCCGGCAATGGTTATGGGATAGGGATGTTACATACTCTTTTTTATACAATGTCTAGACCTACCCATAGCCTCTCCCGAATCCTTAAATAATAGGATAATGCACGTTAATGCACTCAAACCCGCATCCTCCTAAATTGGCAACAACACCAATACTAATCGAACTAAAACTACTATAATAGCATACAATTTCAAAAATTGAATCTTTTATTGAGATTTCCCATGTTTTCTGGCATGCAAAAATTATAAATAATAAGATAAATTATTAAACGTAAACTCAATCTTGGATCTTTTGTATTGTTTTTATTAGCTAGCAACATTAGAAATTCTATGAAGTATAACACACTCAAAACAATACTCTCATGTGATTCAAACATTAGAGATATACATCAATCAAGAAACCTTATTTTTGATAAATCGTAATTTATACATATTTTTTTGGATAAATTATCATTGGGTTTGTGGAATTTGATGCTCCTAATCCTTTAATTTCATGTTTTATACTTAGGTGAGCATAGGAGAGTAAAAAGAGCGAGAAACGGGCCAAAAACGGAGAAAATGGGTCAACATAGGAAATCAACACTCCTGGACTTCCTCACACGGGTAGTTCACACGCCCGTGTCCATTCAACAGACTCGAACACGGTTTGAAGCAATCACACACGAGCGTGTCCCTGTCGAGCCCAAGTCTAGTCCAATTCGGAAAAGGCCACTCTTGAGGGTTTTGAAGCATTCTAAAGCCTATATAAACACCTCAGGAGGTACCTAGAACAGCGACACGGAGTAGGAGGCAAGGAATTACTCGAAGAAAGCCAATTGATCCATCTCAGAAGCCGGATTATCCTTCAAGACTGAAGATCTCCCTTCAATTTCCTTCAGGAGTTTTTGCCTTTTTCTTTATGTTTTATTATCATTATTCTTCTGAGATGTTTTCTTTTACACTTATGAACTAAATCCCTTAAATACCTAAGGGGAATGAAACCTTATACGGATCTTGTTATTATTTTCTAAATTATATGATAAATATTTCACTTGTTCTTAATTATGAGTTCTTAATTCTTGCTTTAATATTCCAGGATATTGATTTAAATATTAATGTGCTTATTCAGATAAGCAAAAGTCTCTGTCTAAGAGTAGATCTAGCATAATTAAGTGGAGTTTATTGCATGTCTAGACATAGGGTGACATAATTTTGCCGGATTAGGGTGAAACCTAATAAAGGAATCCATAGATCGAGTTAATGCATCACTAGGGGTTTTAATTAGAAAGAGATTTCAATTAATCAACCTAGGGATAGATGTTGTTAGTCTCGAGAGAGATAATAATATAACTTAGGGATTTCTACGGATCAAGTCAAGTGAATAAATCGTCTGATTCAGAGTCAATAACAAGTGAAGTCTAGGTGGATTTTTCCCTTGGGTATTGTCGAAATCGTTCAGTTTACCCAAAAATTATTTCCCCAATTTACTTTCTCTACATTCTTAATTTAGTTAATTAATTTAGATAAAACAAACTCCTTTATTTTTAGGCTAGATAATAAAAATAGAGTTAATACTAGTACTTTTAGTTCCTTTGGGTTCGACATCTCGGTCTTACCATAAGCTATACTACTGTTTGATAAGGTGCGCTTGCCTTTGTCGTGATAATAGTTAGTATACAAGAACGAACATTCATAAATTATAAAACTTATCGGGGTTCATATCATATCAATCTTGCTTCATTGTTTTGCAAATTACCAAACCCATTTAATAAAACATTAACCCATTTTTCTTTTTCATTTTTCCCAATTTAATAAGATTGCTTTTCCTGTTTACAAATTGACAATTCTTCCTTTCCATTTCCACTTTAATGCTTACCAAATTATCTACTCTTATTTTTTTATTTATTTATTAAAATTACGTTTCTACTACTAAAAAACGGACTTTATCTTCACGTGTTTGAATTAAGTTCGAATTTTGAAGTTGTTAATTAGAGCCATAGATTGTAAAGCAGATTAAGATACCTATAGATACAAAGTAAATTAGACTTTCTATTAAAGTAAATGACATTTCTTAATGTTCAACCTTATCATTATTTAGAATTTTACCTCTTTGCTTAAAAACTAAATATTTTAAGAATTAAATCGCTCACTTTTATCTTAGAATGACTAATTTACTCCCGGACCTCTCGCGAAAATGAATTATTTTTCATTTATTTAGAGATTGTATTTAATACCTAAATAAAAATTGAATACAAAAGTGAAAATAATATTTAAAGAGAGTTGTTCATATTGGCTAAAAGGGTAAAAAAAATAACAACTCAAAATTAAAGTGCATTGTTCACCTAATAACTTTATCTGCAACAATTGAGAAGGAAAATTTGAAATTTGGTGAGAATTTTATTTGAATTAAAACATGGTCTTACACTGGCTCTCATAACATTGTAGATGCCATGTTCCAAGCATGGTCTTACACTGGCTCTCATAATGTGGTCGATGCCACGTCCTAGACATGGTCTTACATTAGCACACATATCACCCAAATGTAATGGCATGGATATCCAATCTATTCCTAGGTTCAACCGGGA
The DNA here is from genome assembly GCF_007990345.1 of Gossypium hirsutum. Lineage (NCBI taxonomy): Eukaryota > Viridiplantae > Streptophyta > Magnoliopsida > Malvales > Malvaceae > Gossypium > Gossypium hirsutum. Next base: position 80,059,010 of record NC_053424.1, on the reverse strand, counting down.
ATTTACCATAATAAATTTCATCATGCATTAATCATAAGCATATTCAACAATTGTTTTTTTGCAAAATCAATCATTCCACATATAAAAATGATAAAGTTGCCTTACTTACGTACAACTTACCTCGGTATACAAACGGTGGGCAACTAGTCGTTTTTTAATCCACTAGCTTGGCTTTTCCTTAGTTTAGGTCTGAATTTCGTATTTCTTGATCTATAACGATAAAATTTACTATTTTAATCAAGACATTTAATAAATCACGTTCTTGGTAAAATGACAAATTTTCCCCTAGACTATCACAAAATTATGATTTTACCCCTAGGCTCGTAAATCGATTTTCATCAAATTTTCTCACTAACCAAGCCTAGCCGAATTCTTTGTATACTAGAAGCAGCCCACAATTCCAATTATTTCACACATTTACCGCATAATTTATAACTTATGCAAAATGGTCTGGTTTTTATGAAAACTACTTCATAAAAGTTGTTTATTTAACAACCATAACTCATTTTATTCTTTCAGTAAACAACATGAATACTCTAATGGCAAAACTCTAGACTCTCAGCCAATTTGCAACATAGTCCCCCCATTAGTTAGCTTATGCTACAAGGGTCCCAAAAATACAAAAATCATCAAGAAAGACCATTAAAATCACTTACTTGCAAGAATAAAGAGTGGCTGAAATTTTGAAGCTCCAAAACCCCTAAAATGGTTAATAATTTAAGTGGTGAAGAGAAGAAATGAAAAAAATGATAGCTAGTCTTTAGGATTATTATTATTTTGTCAATTTAGTCACCTAACATTTGACCATCCCTTGAATTAAGGCTCCATGTCCAGCCTCTAATATTTTATTAGTCTATTTACTCAATAAGAACCTCTAATTTAATGTTCCATAGCTATTTTACACCTTTAGCTGGTAGGATAAAACTTTTGCACTTTATGCGATTTAGTCCTTTTTCGCAATTAAACATGCAATCGTTAAAATTATTTGACCAAAATTTTCATGCACTCATATAATCATGCTATAACACATAAAATAACATTAAAAAATTTTCTCTAGCCTCGGATTAGTGGTTTTGAAACCACTATTCTGACTAGGCCCAAAATCAGACTGTTACAATTCTCCCCCTTAGGGATTTTCGTCCCCGAAAATCATACCGTTAAAAAGGTTTAGGTATTGGTCTCTCATTGTCCCCTCAGGCGCCCATATGGCCTCTTCAATCCCATGTCTATGCCATAATACCTTTACAAGTGCTATACTCTTATTCCTCAATTGTTTAACCTCCTAAGCCAAAATCTTAACTGGTTCTTCACCATAAGTCATATCTGACCGAATCTCAATCTCTGTTGGTGAAAGAACATGCGAAGGGTCAGAATGGTAACGGCGTAACATCGACACATGAAAAAACATTGTGGATCTTCTCTACCTCGGATGACAAGGCTAGTCGATAAGCTACCGGTCTCAGTCACCTCATAAATTCCAATAAAACATGGACTTAATTTTCCTTTCTTATCGAATCTGAGGACTTTCTTCCACGGGGATACTTTTAAAAACACCTTATCACTGACTTGAAACTTAATTTCTTTTCGTTTCAAATTTGCGTAGGATTTCTATCTATTAGAAGTAGCCTTCAAATAATCACGAATTACCTTTACTTTCTCTTCGGTCTCCTTGACTAAATCAACCCTGTGAATTTGATTTTCTCTGAGTTCGGTCCAAAACAAAGGCGTTCGACACTTGCGCCCATGTAAAACCTCATAAGGTGTCATTTTTAAACTCAACTGATAGTTATTGTTGTAGGCAAACTCTACCAACAGTAAATACTTTTCCCAACTACCTTGGAACTCAAGGACACAACACCGCAACATGTCTTCAAGAATCTGAGTCACTCTTTCCGACTGACCGTCAGTTTGCAGATGGAAAGCCGTGCTAAAATTCAACTTTCTCCCCAAAGCTTATTGTAACTTTTTTCCAAAACTGCAAGGTGAATCTCGAATCCCTTTTCGAAATAATAGACAAAGGAACTCTGTGACAGCCCTAATTTGACCCTAGTCAGAAAGTGGTTTCGGGACCGTAAAACCGAGTCATAAAAATAATTAACCATTATATTCTATGCTTATTGTATGTGTACATGCATGTGTGAAAGTTTCATGCTTTAATTTTGTCATTTGTATGTGAAATTTATTAAATAGGACTTATGTGAGATAATTATGAAATGTGATAGGTAAATTTAAAAGTGGTCTATTAATGCATGTTATAAAAAGGTTGGACTTGCATATCAAATATCCATTTTTGTTTATAGTGGCCAGCCATGATGATGCTTTTATATTAAATATATGTATTAATTATTAGTTAAATGGCTTTATACTTTATAATATAGATGAATAAAATAAAATAATAATAGAAAGAATGGTGAAGAAAACAAAATCTCATCTTTGTTCTTCTTAGTTGAATCTAAAGAAAGAAAAAGAGGAGCAAGACATTCGGCCATTTGAATCATAAGGAAGGTTAGTAAATTGTGTTAGATTTCTGAAATTCTAGCTTGTTTTAGGTTAATCATCATGCTTCTTACTTAGCCCATGCCAAAATTTTGAATTTTGATGGATGAATTGAACATTCGATTATGGTTGATAAAGAAGGAATTTGATTATTGCCTTTAAGTTTTGATGAAGAATTTGTTGATGAAAGAAGTTGATCTTGTTAAAAGTATGAATTGTTAATGCTCATATGTGTAATAGCCGAACATGGAGTTGCTTAATGTCTTGAACAAATGCCGTTTAGGTGTTTTGAATTGAGTAAATTAGATGTTTAAACATCTAAGGATTCGACATTGTTCATGATTCTTTTTTTTATGGTATGATTTTGAATAATATGAGTATTGGAATGTGAGTAATGTTATGCATATGTAAAATTATTATGTTCGATTTTGCTAGTATATATGTATAATCAATCCATTTTACTAATTATATATATACGGTGATTAAAAATAAGATCTTTGATGACTTCTGTTTAATGGCATTCGACCAAAGTCTATAGGTGCTTGTTATTTCGGTTTATGTGTATAGGTGCTAATTACCTTGTATTTGAAATTTTGAAGAATAAGTAGTAATTAATTAAAATGATGAAAACTAAATTTTGAGTTTGATTAAGTTGGGCATTTGGCATTACCTATAAAATTGAATATGAAGGTTGAGTTGAATAGTTAGAAATGAATGGGTCATATAGTAATCATTAATGGAATTGCATGCATATGAGTATGAATGTATTTGTGTGTGTGTGTGCGGCATTATTGATAAATAGCAAGTGGAAATGTGATAAATGCAACATCCTGATTTCCGGGGGTTTTCGCGGTTCTCGATATTTTTGGTAAAGTTTTTAAAATTTGGTATTTGGTTGTGGAATTCATAATTTGAGTGTGTAAATGGGCTTATGGAAGGCCCATGTGTTGGCCAAAACCCGGTGGAATTTTTGAATTTTGGACTTAAGAAGTTAAGGGCTTTGGATAGGTGGTCTTATTAAAAATTGCGGGTAAAATGTATCACAAAAAGAGCCTCTAGTAAAATGGCTAAGTGACGCCACTAGGGAGCTATACAGGTGGCGTGTAAGTGTTGGGGGAAGACCTGGGTTCGATTCCCTGTGATGGTAAATATGATGCTAATTTTTATGCTTTGTGCATGCTAGAGTTTAAAGCTGAACGGAACTCTGCGGGAGAGAGTTTGAATCAGTCAAATGCATGGATTAAGAAGGGAAAAGGGGAGAGATTTTAGGGATTTGAGAGGGGGATAGAGTTAGCCGATTTGAAGGGATTTGAGAGGGGATTTCGGTAGAGGGGTTTTAGTTGGGGATTTTCGGCATTAGGGTCTAGGTTGTGCCATTTTCTTCCTTTTGTTTAGTCTTTTCTCTCTTTTTCTTTTTCAGTCGAATCTACCATCTCTCCTTTCATCTTTTCTTCCTTTTCCTTCTTCCAAACCAGCCCACTACTTCCCTCCATTCATCTATTGTTTCTTTCCCCTACCTTCACTTTTGCCGAAATACCGCAAAAGTCGAAATCTGTGAAGCTAGGTGGTGCCGATTCTTTGTTGACCAGCAACCCTCTTTTTCTTTTCACTTTTTAGTGGTCAATTCCCTTATCTTCTAGGAATAAACGGATTCAAGAAGATAGATTGTGGTAAGTGCTCGAACTCTAAACGATTCCTATGGTAAATGTTGACAAAAGCCGAAACCCCTATAGTTTAGGGAGGTGGCCGAATATGGGTAGAGGCCTTATTGGGTTTTCCCTTACGTCTTTTTATGGTTTGTATAGTGGAGGAGCAGCAAGGCATAGGGTCGACTTGGATTAGCTTGGAACATCGGAGTGGCTAGATCTAGTCATCAACTTCGGCAATGGTATAGATTCTAAGGCCATTATGGATGGTGGCCGAATGTGTAAGTGTTGATAATAGATGGTTCTCGTTTTGGTTTAATTATTGTGAGCTGATCTATAAACGGTTGATTATAGGAGAAATCGTGTAGGAGATCTCGTCGAGGAATATCGCGAATCAGGTGTGTAACGAACCTTCTTTCGTAGCTTAAATCGATAAATACCGAAAAGTCGAAATGCCGAAATTCTGGCATTTTGAGGACTTGTGAGCAAGCGAACTCTCATTGGTTAGTTAGATTCGCTAATTCGATGATCAGGAATGTTGGAAAAGGTGAGAGCATGTTTTCTGGCATCACGGTAAGTTGGGCCTCGAGGGGCTAAAATCAGGCCCAATGGGCTACCGGGCCCATTTGGGTAAATTTGGTAGAAAATGGAATTTTTTAGATTGTGCGTCAATACGGCTAAGACTATTATGAAAATGGACTAAATGGGCCTAGATGACTAAATTGGCTATGTAGGGCCCATTAGGGGTTTTTAGCCCAATAACTCGGTTTCGCTAAGAATGGGCCAGAGTCACTGTTAAAACACTTGAAATTGTTGGAAGCTGATATTAACCATGGAAAACCCTAATAATTGGTAAAAGTACGAAATTACCCTTATAGTATGAAAATGATTGTTTTGCCTAGGTAAAAATTACCATTATACCCCTAGGGTTAAATTATGAATTTGACACATGGGATTTTGATATACAATATTGATATGATATGCACATGATATGTATGATATGCACATGATATGTACGATATGCACATGATATGTATGATATGCACATGATGTATTCATAAATGCATTGGGTTGGGTTTTTATATGGATGAAGGAAGTGTAAAAAGGCTTATGCCCTAGTTTACCGAAAAGGGCTTATGCCCTAGTTTACCGAAAAGGGCTTATACCCCAGTTATTAAAAGAGGCTAGGCCTCCAGTTATATGATAAAGCAGCTATGCTGCCAGTGGAGAGTTTTGGTTGGGTGGGTTGAGCTATTCCCCACATGGAGAGCTTGGTTGGTATGGGTGGAGAGTAGCGGATGGTGGGTCGAGTAGTCTCCCCAAATGGGTTTGCATTCTTTCATTGACATTACATGTGATATTGAAATGGGCCTACCGGCCATACCGTTTACAGTAAAGGCTTCAGCCCAGTAATATGAAATATGAAAAAGGCTTCGGCCCAATAATATGAGATATGAAAAGGCTTCGACCCAGTATATGTTGAGATTGGTTTTGAGCTTAGGCCCAGCAGGCTGATATTGGTTTAGGCTCTGAAAGGGGCTTGTTGTACATTAAGTTTCCAAACTCACCCCCTTTCCTTAACCTTGTAGGTGAGCCTTGATTTGGGGACTTGGAGCCGGAGGGGGTTCAGAGTGGCCATGGTAATCGTTTTTGGGCTTTTGAATAAGCGTTTGGTTTTCTTTAAGTTAATTTTTTATTTATTTTTGGGCTGTAATAAGGCTATTTTAACTTTATTTTCTTTTTCTTTTCTGGGATTATTTTATTATTAATAACTTCGAACTGGTTGATAATAATTTCAAATGGGCTAGACTTAGGACGTGCTTTCAAACGATACCTATTTTCAAAATAACACAACGCTACGATTATCCGATTTATCAAAGATATTCACTTAAATAAATTTCTACTCGATACAACCAAGTGTGGCAATGGTGGTGGGCGTGTCTAGGATTGGATCCAATCGAAGAGCTTGGTATTTAAGTAGCCTTCATGGCTCACCTCCTCTGTTACATATTCCTACCTGGTGCCCAGCTTCTATTCACTTTGTTAAGCTTATCAAAGGTCGATTTTTAAAACACTAAAATGAAACATGGATTTTTACTTTAATGTGGCACGTCAGATTCGACCATAACGTTTGGGCCGGGTTTGGGGTGTTACAATAAATGTTCAATAAGCTGATAGTCGTATATATATTGTTGAATTCGTGCATAAGGTAGCATAATAAGTTAGGTGAATCTTTGTTTGTGCATGCGATTTAGATAGAGATTAAATAAGCATGAAATCGAGTCATGGCATGTTTTATAAAACATAATATGCATTGAAATTATATGATTGTCAGATGTGACTATTAATGAATTAAAGTTGAGTAAGTAATTAAACAAATTCATTTGTTTAAATTAAAGCTCAAGAGCAAAGAGGAACTAAATCCGATAGGGGAAAGGAGAAAGCAATCGAGTAGCCTATCCGCAACTGTTCAAAATATCCGAGGTAAGTTTTGAGTAATCGCCTTTAGTATAAAATTAATGATGCCTTGATATATATATATATATCTATACTAGATGAATTTTGATCTTTTTGGTTCTATTTCAATTAAGTTGTGTGGTAAATAGTCTAAGTACATGATCTATTGTTGAATGACCAATTCAGCTTAAGCTTGATTGGTGAGAGGTATATGTGATATGTATGTATGATTTTTAAACCAAAATGAAAATGATGGTGTTCATATGAAGCTTATGTCCGAATGTAGCAAATGGCTACTAATGTGAAATGTTCCATAAGATGTGTTAGTAAATGATTAAATAGGTATGATATTTGATGTGTATATCCGGGCTTAAAGACCCGCAGGCTATATGCTGGAATTGTATCCGGGTTTAAAGACCCGCAGGCTATATGCTGGAGTTGTATCCGGGTTTAAAGACCCGCAGGCTATATGCTGGAATTGTATCCGGGTTTAAAGACCCACAGGCTTCGTACTGGAATGGAATCGGGGTTAAAGACCCATAGGCTCATGTTAGAAATGTGTTTCAAGTTCTAAGACTTGACAGAACCAATGCCAGTAAGTTAAGTAAGATACAACATTGAATATTCATTGTATCCATCGTCGAGTAAGTAATATATATTTTACATGTTAAGGTACGTATTATGTACTCATATGTGAATTGATTGCAAAGTAAATTATTAGTATCAAAGAACGATATATATATGTGTGGATGAATTCAGTATTTAAGAATAAGACAATGACCTATTCGGTGAAGCTATGTCATCATATAAAAGTATGTGACTTAAAGTAATTGCTTAAGCCATATAGTATAGTGAAATATGTGCTGGAAATTTCTTGTGTATTCATATATATATTCAGCCAATAGGATTTATAACTAGTGTACTTGTGTATATTCGGCCAAGTGCTTGGCAATTAGAATACGAATTTTGTGATACTCAATTGTCGATTTAAATGACAAGCTTTAATGGTATGAAATGCTTAAAACTTACTAAGCTTCGAAAGCTTACTCTATTTCTTATTTTTCTGTTTTATAGATTGTTAATTTTGGCTATCGACTCGGGGATCGTCAGCAGTTCATCATACTATCGATTTTGTTGGTACAGTTATATTTTGGTCTCGATATGGCATGTATAGGTTAGACTGTTGGCAAAATATGTTTTGTAATTGTAAATATTTTGGCCTTATGAAAATGGCATATATATATAACTCAAAGATCAGTATGTATGCAGCTCGATCTCTGTTTATGTTAATTAATGTGAATGAGAAATTAAATGTTTAGCTCGGTAATACCTCTTAGCCTAAACCGGCGATCGGACTTGGGCTAGGGGTGTTACATTTTATTAGTATCAGAGCTACGGTTTAGTCGATTCTAGGACTAACGTAGAGTGTTTGAGTCTAGGTATACATGCCATATAGTATTAATACGATAGTATGATGAATTCTGACAGTTAAAAATGTGTTTTCGTTTAGTAATGGATCCCGATCCCAGTCGAACGGTAGCTGATGACGTAGAGAGTGTAGCACTTGCTCCCGCACATGGGACAACGCCGATGGACTCTCAACCTATTGGAAGCAATCAGAACGATGAGGCCATACAGGCTTTTTACAGTGTGATGAATGATTGGTTCAACCAATACATTCGAACTAATGCGGCTGCTCCACAACCCCCACTTTCGACAAATACGCCGCCTGCACCTACGATACCTCCGGTAATTGATCAGATAAGGTTGAATAAGCCCCCGGTTGACAGAATTCGAAAGCACGGGGCTACCAAATTTAAAGCTACAAACAATGATGATGCTGAGCAAGCTGAATTTTGGTTGGACAACACTATTCGAGTACTTGATGAACTATCTTACACACCCGATGAATGCCTGAAATGTGTTATATCTTTGCTACGTGATTCTGCCTATTATTGGTGGAATACGTTGGTTTCTGTTGTACCCAGAGAGCGGGTGACGTGGGAGTTCTTCCAAACTGAATTCCGAAAAAAGTATATCAGTCAGAGGTTCATCAATCAGAAACGGAAAGAATTTCTTGAACTTAAACAGGGTTCCATGTCAGTTACCGATTATGAACGAAAGTTTGTCAGACTTAGTAGATATGCTCGGGAATGTGTATCGTCTGAGGCTATTATGTGTAAACGCTTTGAGGACGGGCTAAATGAAGATATAAAAATGTTTGTTGGCATACTTGAAATCAGAGAGTTCGTAGTACTTGTTGAGCGAGCTTGCAAAGCCGAGGAGCTTAGTAAAGAAAAAAAGAAAGCTAAGGTTGGAGATGGAGAGTTTCATAAGAGATCTTCGGGAAAGCCTTTTCAGCAATCATCGAAGAAATTTTGAAATGATTCAGGCTGATCTAAGAACACTTCTGGCTTTTCCAGACGAGACCGTGATCGATCTCCTATGAGTACGCAAGCCACTTTAGTTGCCAGTGTTGGAAATGATCGTCGTGATAGGACCGAATGCAAGTCTTGTAGAAAATGGCATTCGGGGAGTTGTAGATTTCATGATCGCTCCTGTTATAGATGCGGATCATCCGACCACTTCATCAAAGATTGCCCGAGATTGTCAGAGCAAAGTGTAAATGAGAGTGGGAAACCGAGTACTACTACAGCTCGAGGTAGACCACCTAGGAATACAGGTCTAGAGATGCTACGACTAGATCCGAGGCTCGTGCCCCTGCTAGAGCTTATGCTATATGGGCATGCGAGGATGCTTCTTTGCCTGATGTTATTACCGATACTTTCACTGTCTTTAATACTGATGTGATTGCATTGATTGACCCTGGTTCTACTCATTCATATGTATGTGAGACTTTAGCATCCAGAACGACTCTACCTATTGAGTTTACTGAGTTCGTGATCCGAGTGTCGAATCCCTTGGGTAGATATGTGCTAGTCGATAAAGTGTGCAGGAAATGTCCCCTGATAATCTGAGGTTCCTGTTTTCTGGCCGATTTGATGCTTTTACCGTTTGATGAATTTGATGTTATTCTCGGTATGGATTGGTTGACTGTTCATGATGCAGTTGTGAATTGCAAAAGAAAGACTATTGATTTTAGATGTCCAAATGATGAGATAATCCGAGTTGAGTCTACTAATTTGAACGGGTTACAAGCAGTAATATCCTCGATGTTGGCTCAGAAATATGTAAAAAGGGGGTGTGAAGCATATCTTGCATACGTAATTGATAGTAAAGAATCAGAAAAGAAGCTTGAATCGGTACCAATGGTTTGTGAGTATCCGGATGTTTTTCCTGAGGAATTACCGGGGTTACCACCTATTCGGGAGGTAGAGTTTGGCATTGAACTTGTACCTGCGACTACACCAATTTTGATAGCTCCATACCGTATGGCACCAACGAAATTGAAGGAATTGAAAACTCAGTTGCAAGAGTTGACGGATAGAGGTTTCGCTTGACCGAGTTTCTCAGCTTGGGGTGCACCAGTATTGTTTGTGAAAAAGAAGGACGGAACCATGAGAATGTGCATCGACTATCCTCAATTAAATAAAGTGACAATAAAGAACAAATATCTGTTACCGCGTATTGATGATTTGTTTGATCAGCTGAAGGGACCATCAGTGTTTTCAAAGATAGACTTGAGATCAGGTTATTATCAGTTGCGAGTTTGAGGCTCAGATATACCTAAAACTGCTTTCAGAACGAGATACAGTCACAACGAGTTCTTAGTGATGCCGTTTGGGCTCACTAATGCCCCTGCAGTATTTATGGACTTGATGAATCGGATCTTCAGACAGTGTTTGGACCGGTTTGTAGTTGTGTTTATCGATGACATTTTGGTCTATTCGCGAGATGAAACCGAACATGCCGAACACCTGAGATTAGTGTTGCAGATTTTACGGGATAAGCAGTTATATGCTAAGTTCAGTAAATGTGAGTTCTGGTTGAGAGAAGTTAGCTTTTTGGGACATGTAGTTTCTGCATCGGGTATTCGAGTTGATTTGAGCAAAATTTCAGCTATACTTGATTGGAAACCTCCGAGAAATGTTACTGAAGTTCGGAGCTTTTTGGGACTTGTCGGTTACTACAGACTTTTTGTAAAGGGTTTCTCAATGATAGCCACACCAATGACGAAGCTACTTCAGAAAGATATTAAGTTTGAATGGTCAGAAAAGTGCCAAAAAAGTTTCGACCAACTGAAAACTTATTTGACTGAAGCTCTGGTGTTAGTGCAGCCCGAATCTGGTAAGGAGTTTGTCATTTACAGTGATGCGTCCTTGCATGGGTTGGGTTGTGTATTGATGCAAGAGGGTCGAGTTGTAGCTTACGCGTCGAGGCAATTGAAGCCACATGAGAAAAACTATCCGACCCATGATCTCGAATTAGCTGCCATCGTATTTGCATTGAAAATATGGTGACATTACTTGTTTGGAGAGAGATGTCATGTATATTCGGATCATAAAGGCCTCAAATATTTGATGACTCAAAGATATTTGAATCTGCGACAAAGACGTTGGCTTGAATTGTTGAAAGATTATGAGCTCATCATTGACTATCACCAGGGAAAGGCTAACGTAGTTGCCGATGCTTTAAGTCGCAAGTCACTGTTTGCTTTACGAGTGATGAATGTACACTTATCTGTTTCATCCGATAATGTGTTAGTAGTAGAATTAAAAGCCAAACCATTATTGATTCATCAAATATGTGAAACTCAGAAAGTCGATGATGAATTGGTTGCTAAACGAGCTGAATGTGTTTCGAATGTGGATTCATAGTTTCAAATTGACGATAATGATTTTTTGAGGTTCAGAAGTCGATTGTGTGTTCCAAGAAATTCAAAACTTATTTCGATGATTTTGAACGAAGCTCATAATAGCCGAATGTCGGTCCATCCTGGTAGCACAAAAATGTACAACGATCTGAAACATCAGTTTTGGTGGCCTGGTATGAAACGAGACATTTCTGACTTTGTTTCGAAGTGTTTGGTATGTCAATAAGTGAAAGCGGAACATCAAGTGCCTTCAGGATTACTCCAGCCGATCATGATACCCGAATGGAAATGGGATCGAGTCACGATGGATTTTGTATCCGGGTTGCCATTGTCATCAAGCAAGAAAGATGCAATCTGGGTTGTTATTGATAGATTGACAAAGTTGGCTCATTTTATTCCCGTACGTACAGATTATTCACTTGACAAGCTAGCCGAGTTGTATGTTTCTCAGATTGTGAGGTTACACGGGGTACCTATTTCTGTTGTGTCGGATAGAGATCCGAGACTCACATCGTGATTTTGGAAGAAATTGCAAGAAGCATTGGGTACCAAGTAACAGAACAATGTGTGTGGGCCAAAGCCTAGTACAATTGGTCCTAGCCCATTCTCAAAATCAGTAATAGTTGGGCCTAGTTATTAACAGAATTAGGTGGGCCTAAGCCCAGAAGAGAATCAGTATCAGATGCAGATATGCAGACAAATTCCCAGCCCAGTCCAACCAACACACCACCCGTACCAACTAACTCCACCCGTCCAACACACCAAGCTTAGCACCGGTTGTGGCACTAAGTCAACATGATGGCTCAACACTGTAGACAGGATGGCTAAAGGCTGTAACTATCGTAGCAACGCTGTCAGTTAATAGAACGGCTATAAGCCATAAGTATCGCAGCAACGCTGCCAGTTAACAGAACTGCTATAAGCCATAAGTATCGCAGCAACGCTACCAGTTAACAGAACAGCCATAAGCCATAAGTATCACAGAAAGGCTAAAGCATTATACAGAATGGCTACAGGCCTTACACTTCCTCTGTCCATAGTAACCCAACCCCATGCAATATGTCATGTCATAAATATTACGTCCATGCAAAGCCATACTCAGCACAATCATATATGTAAATCATATGCACATCAGTCATATGGAACATGTAACATCCCAAAATAGGGCCTAAATAGATTAGTGGTTGTGAAACAACAAATTTGAGATAGAAAATTTTATTGCGATTAATTTTATGATTTACTGAGTGATTAGATGCATGTGTTAGAATACCGATAAGAAATTTCAGTGATTGCATGTCCGATTTGCATATTAGGACTTAATTGTAAAAGTTGATAAATATGAGTTCTAAATGCTGAGGGATTAAATTGAAGTGCATAATTGAAGTAAAGGTCCTTAAATGGTAATTAGACCATTATATTTTCATGGACAAAAATGGATATACATAGGTAGAAATAACTAAAAATTTTAATGAAGGGCATTTTAGTAAAGTGTCAAATAAAATAATTGAAAAGGGAAAAAGATGGCAAAAATGTGCTCATCTTCTTCCTTAGGCCAAATGTCAAGGGTTCTCCATATCTAGGGTTTGTTTCAAGCTTCCAAGCTCCATAGTAAGTGATTCCAAGCCCTATTTTTAATGTTCTTTACGTTTTTAGAGTCCCGATAAATTGATTAAGCTTATTCTAGCAATAATATAACCTAGGGTTTATATTTGGAAAAATACCCATATGTGAAATGTGTTTATTTTGATGTTTTATTGTAGAATATGAAGCTTGAAATTGTGTTAAACAACTTTTGCTAAGTGATTTTACGTGAAAACGAGTAAAACGACATAATCGGTAAAAATACCTAATGTTCATAAGTACATGTTAGAGGGAGAATTTGATGCTTGCCATAGAAGGGAAAAATGATCTTCATGACATAAAACATAAGAAAATAGGATGAAGTTTAATTTTTGAGCCTTGGGGAAAAATTATAAATATGTAAGAGTTTAGGGGCAAAACTGTAATTTTTCCAAAGTTTGAGTCAAGGGTTGTTTTAATAAATGTGAGTATTAAATAAGCGAAATTGGTTATTATAGAATAGGAAGAACGAAATCCGGAGTTAGACCGGGGAAAGAAAAAGATAGTGGACTAAATAGATATAGTTGATCGTATTTTGTTTCGAGGTAAGTTTGCGGTAAATAAATGCAATATTCTATTATTTTATGTTAATTTTGTTAATTTCCAGCATGTGTATATTTAATTTATGAAATTATTTAAAGAAGAGTCAAGCATGAATTGACGGAGAAGTAATTTCAGAAAGTCCCAGTTAACCTTAAGAATGTGTAGGATACAAATGTCGTGGCATTAGAGTTTAAGGATACCATGTAAAACCATGCCAAGTCATGGCAATTGGTAAGGTTTCTAAGGCAAGGATACCATGTAAGACAATGTCAAGACATGGCATTGATAAGTTACTATAAGGAAAATGTCCCATGTATGACCATGCCAAGGCGTGGCATTGGTGAGTTCATAAGGCAAGGATACCATGTAAAACCATGTCGAGACATGGAAATGGTAAGTTTCAAAAGGATACCACGTAAGACCATGGCAAGTCATGAAAATGGTAAGGTACCCGTGTATCCTTAATATTCCAAGTGGTTCAATAGGAAAATTTAAAGAGAATATCAATGTAAGGTAAGTTAAGACGAGTTATACTAAAAGGGTAAGACAAGTTCATGCTAGAAGAGCAAAGGTAAGTATATAATGTTCATGTATGCTTGATAGGGAAAAAGGTAAGTAAAATGTACTAATAAATTTGATTAAGTAAGTAAGCATTTAAGTAAGTGAGTAAGTGAAGAAGTTTAAAATATGTATATGACAATTAATGAAGTTGCATTAAGTAGTATCATGCCAAGTAGTAAGATAATTCTTATGAATGTTGTTATTTATTTGCATGCAAACTTACTAAGCTTAATGCTTACCCCTTTATTTTTCTTATTTTTATAGTTTTATAAAGCTAACTCATGGATCATAAAGTACGTCGGAGGTCCAGGCACACTATCACAAGGATTATTTTGGTATAGCTAGACGTTTCATTTTGAGTATGGCATGTGCAGCATCGTAGCCATTTTGTGTGTATGATCTTATGATATGGCTGATGAATGGTATGTAAATTCTTGATAATGATTAGCTATTGGAATGGCTAATCAAGGACATCTTTGGTGTTATGTTTGCCTAAATGCTAGTTATTCCATGGAAATCATGAAAAAGGTGAAATTAGCTTTAAAACAGTATCGGACAGCAATAATGACATGAATTTGAAAAATCACTAAACATTGTAGAAATGGATTTAGATAGTGAATGAGATATAGAATTAAATCTTATTGAGTCTATTTTCATATGAAAGAATCATATAAATAAAAGAGTTGTATTTTATCAGATATTTAAATTTTGGTGATACAAAGTCAGAGTGATTTCTGAATCCCCTGTTCTAAATTTAGAAATTCATTAAAAATTGTAAAACAATAATTAGGAGTTATACTTTATATGTATAAATTCCTTATTGAGTCTAATTTTAAGAAAAATAAACGGCATGGTTATTTGAATTCTGTATAGGGATAAAATTAATTCATAGTGAATAGAGGTTAGAGAACCCAAACACTGAAACAGGGGAAACTTTAACTAATAAAATTTACTAATTGGCTAGACAAAAAATTCTGAAACAAATTTACTAAGAAGATATATGAGTCTAGTTTCAAAGAAAATTTATGGATTTTAATTTCAAGTTTCGTAACTCAAGTTATGATTTATTTAGTGACTATGACACAGATGGACAGTTTATTTATGAAAGATGAAATAAATTGTTTTGATTTGTTTAAGTGATCGGAAAATTTTTATTGATTCCAGTTTGTTCCCGAACCGTTTCAATTTCATGTTTTAGGGTCTTGAGGACTCTTTTTAGGGACATATTGAATGAATGAAACTAAATTAATTTTAAAAGCAAATTTTCATGCCCCGAATTAGTAAGCTAAGTCCGGTAACGCTTCGTGCTTGACTTCGGCGACGGTCTCGGGTAAGGGGTGTTACAGAACATAAGCGCATCATCATTCTACCATACAGGGGTATTACGGTCATTTTGTACTATAAGGGTATTTTGGTAATTTTACAAACCGGGGTCATTACAGAAGGTCTATCGTCTCCTCCAGCGACTTAAGTAACCTAAACAAACATAACGGTGCAAATGGCCCTAAGGCCCATTACTCGGCCCAAGTGGGCCCACACCCTCGTGTGGCCCATTTAGCCCAAATTCAATTACGGCTATGTGACCTACATAGCCCAGTCCACTAATTATCACAAATTGCAGATTTAATTCGATGGGCTCGTGGGCCCACACGGCCCATCTAGGCCCAACTTGTTCCAGAACTACCCAAGTCGTGTGTGCGACATGACAAGTCTATCTACGTTCCACTTAACAGTGAAGTTTACACAAGTGGGCCCACGAGCCAATCGAGGCCCAAAATAGCCCCAGCACATGATTTTTGGGCTCGATTCTCCCCTCATGCGTTAGCATACTCGTGAAGCCCCGAATGCTGAGGTTTTGGATTTTCAACTTTTGCTGACTTCCAACAAAGAAGGGCGTGAATACACACCTGTTTATAAGAACGTGCCGAAGTCCACGATCACCATCTTTGGCACATCCTGCATTGAGTCTTAATCACTTTTTCCCTCACCAACTCATCTGGTTTGCTCTATTTAAAACCAGCTCCTCACCGATTCCCATGTTAGCTTCTCGATGTGGGATTACTTTCAACCATTAGGAAATTTCCTTATTTTTATATGACCACTTCAACCACAGAGTTCCAGTCGAACTCCACCTCCTACATAGCTCAAACAACAAAATAAATACCCTATTACGCATCCCAAGACTTAAACCTTAGACCTCACAGTTACACAACACGCCACCTTACAACCTTAATGACGCTACAACCACTAGACCAAATTCCAGGTCTATAGGCCAAATTCCAGGTTCCTTTAAAAGCAAAACCAAAATAAATTGCAAGAGCCAAGACTTGAACCCAAGCTCCCTTACAACCTTAATGACGCTACAACCACTAGACCACATGCTTCTTTGTGTCATTTCTTTACCACAATAATTTGAAAGGCCTTCAACCAAGCACCCAAGGTTTTATTCACTTAAAATTAAAATTTTTGCTAAAGCCCAGGTTTGAACCCAAGATTTCTCCAACACTTCTCAGAGCCATTAACCACCAAAGCAGACATTTAATTGTGTCATTTCCTTACACAATTAATTACTTATATACAACCTCCTTACAGACCCATACTCAAGGCCCAATACTTCTAGGCCCAAATTTGGGGCGTTACAGTTATTGTGGACGTTTTGGTGATTACTTGATAAGGTAAAAAGTTGCATGTTGAGTAGTAATTATTTTGAATGGATTATATGACTTAAATTGCTGAATTTTTGGGGCTTGGAGTAGAGGTATCGATATTTGTATTTTAAAAATGATGCCTCCAAGATTTTTGAAAGTGTAGGAAGACAGTAACGTAATTTTATATCAATACCATATGACAAGTATCCAAACTCGGGGTAGAATACTCGATACTTTATGAAAGGTACTGATAAATTCTGAGATTTTGATTTTAAGCGGGAAATAGAATGTTGTTTTGGTATCGATTTTCCAAATAGTATCGATACCATTTGAAATAAATATTGATACCTTTGATTCAGCATTGATACCTACGTGAATAATTTTGAATTTTTGTTTGGTGGTCTAAGAGCATGTTTAATTCTAGTTTAAGTTCTTTTGGTGAATGTTGAACATTTTTTAATGTTGATTGGAATGTATGTGACTTGTAATTATTCAAAAGCTAAATTCGAAGATGTCCACTTAATAACAAGACCATTTGTAATGCTTATGATATGTGACAGTGATGTGACATCCTAACGTTCAGGCTCGGTGACCTGGCCAGGTATAAGGTGTTACACAACAATAACAAGAGAGATCAAAAAGCTTAAAGTGTCATTCTATCAACCTTAGAGTTTAATTCTTCATATTTATTATACATACACTTGTGAGCTTTAATTATTTTTCTATCAGCTCAAGTGTTTTTCTTTGTCTTTGTGCTAATCGGCAAACACACTGATCTTGTAAGGATTATTTCTTTCTTTGCTTATTTGTTTCTCTTTCAGAGGGTTTCTATCTTAAGATTTTGGTAGAAATATTAAGGGATTTGTGAGGTTAAACCTTGTCCTCAAAGGTTGATCAAATTAGTGAATATGGGAAAATCCTTAGTTGTGGAAAGCTAAGGTGGTGTAGTAGGCAATTGGGGTCAAACCACTCTAAATTGCTGCATTCATTGTCCCATATTCTTTCTTTACTTCCACTAAATTTTTAAAGGGCCAATTCACCCCATCTTGGCTATTTCAATTGACTTATTGATCTAACAAAATCTATTTAAAATTCTACATATTGTTTCTTGGCACTTTGGTACATTAAAAAATATCTAACAAAAAAAAGGAAAAATTGAAAAATTACGAAAATACGAAAAAAAAGAAAAAAAATTAAAAAATATTTTGTAGGTTGAATTTTAGGCCCAAAATTTCCAGATATGATATTTATCATATAAAGAGCCTCCAATTAAAATTTCATGATTTTAACACATCTGAAACACCTTAAACGAGAAATTCAATTTAATAAGGGGTAGTGAACTATTTTGTAAGTAATATCTTGTTGTAGTAATCAAACACTGACAATAAGAACATGTCAAACAATAACTCTTCCTTTGGATCGAATTATTACTCACATGTAAAATTGAATAATTGTCACATGTTTTTTACCAATATAACACATGTAATTTTGTTAAATATTAATCTTCCTTTAGCCCGATCAATATTGACATGGCTTAAGTTACATGCACACAACATTTTATATATTTAAAAAAATAATTTCAAGAATAGATGTCACTTTTGTAACACCCCTAATTCATCTCCGTCATTCGATTAGGATTACAAGATATTACGACAGTTAACAAGTCCAATAATGATCAAAACAATTCAGAGGTCAATTTATATGTCATAAAATAATACTCTTTCGGTATTCATAGTATACATACGAAAACGATACTTAAATCGAGCTTACGAAACCCTAAAATCAGTTTTGAAACAAGTAAGGACTAATTTGAAACAAAATAGAAAAAGTGATATAGCCATGTGACAAAGCCCAGACTGTATGGGTCAAAGCCATGGTCGTGTGGCCAAACCTTGTAAAAAACTATGTCCGTGTAACTCAAGATCACACGACCATGTTGTTAGGCCATATAAATCTCTGGGATCGTGCGGAAAAACTTGTACCAAAATCAAATAGGCTACATGGCCATGTGGGGTGACCGTGTGTGGCACACGATTGTGTGACAAATTGGGTGCACCTAAAATAATTTCAAAACCAAGTCATTTTACCTACAATTTCTTGGGTTCCAAGCCATACCATTTTCATTCATTTATTCCTATTCAAACACACCAAAACATACCAAAATATACTATATATCATTCAACCTAAGTGTCTAACAATTGTGCCCTCATTGATACTACAATTCAAACATTAAACCATTTCAGAATCTTCAATCATAAGCATCTACCTATCATTCATACCATAGAACCTTACCACCATTCAAACCAATCTCACAAGTCATAGTTCAAATCACTTATGTATACATGAACAAGGTCATGAAAAATACCAAATAAGTAACATTTCCATAGCATTACAGATCCAAAACATAAAACTTCAATATTATGAACAAGAGAACTTTAAAACTTCTAGTTCGTGTCATTTATAACCTAAACCAAAATGATCAAAGCTTCTACCGAGTCGTTAAATAGATAGTGTGAGCTCCGACTTGAACTTCTTACCGACAGTAACTTCCGATCATCTACAAGAAAACAAACACTACTATTGTAAGCAAATCATTGCTTAGTAAGTTTGTATTAAACTTAAATTTTAACTTATCAAATAGGAAGTAATTTAAACATTTCATGTATAATTGCATAAACTATATAATCAGTGCACTTATTTCCTATACACACCACAATCTCACAAGGTTACTGAGTTCACATAAACAAAACATGTAATTGTATCATATCATAAAACATTACACATAAACACATTTTAAACTCAATTCAACCATTTCTTACTTATCTAACAATATACATTTCATTTCAAATATCCATATTCCAAGTCCCATTTCATATATCTATTTTCATATAACTATTTCATATAATCATTTCCAATTATGCATTTTGTTCACATGATGAACCAAAATGAAATAATGTTGGATATATGGGAGTATTGCTTACACAATCCATGATTGTAATTGCTCACATGAGCTATGAAGAATCTGCAACAAATGCAGGATCTTAGTCATCGGTAGGACACCTAAAGACCAGCACCCGAAAAGGTAATAACCCTAATGACATGCCACTTGTATCCTAAGCATTCACAAGGTTCATATAGGTCACATTTCATATCCAAATCAATTAACTATATACACATTATTTCATCACAAGAACTTATCCATATAATTTCCCATTTTCAAACATAACCTTCAACTTAGCTAACACTACAAATAAGTCCAATTCACCACTTACCATATATCAATCAAAAGAACTCAAGGATGTTTACTCTGCTAATTTTCCTTTTCCACGACTATTGTCCAGTTGATTCTTTTCTTGATCTAAATAATAATTTTAATTCAATTAATCGTTTAAAACAACTTAAACAATCAAACTTATGCATATAAGTCCTTTTATTATCATTTTACAAAATTACCCAGAAACTTTGCCCTTTATGCAATTTAGTCCTTAAAACTTGAAACTTTCAAATTGAACACACTTAATCCCAAACCATGCTAGGCAAATTTTCTATAGTCTCTATAAGTCCAATATTTCTCACATTTTACAAGAATTTCATGCAACTTTACTATTTTAACAACTTAGCCCTTAAGTTTTAAAATCAATCAAAACTACTTTACAAATTAGTCATATTTAGATATCACACTTATAAATATATCATCAAACTTTAAAAACATCTCAAACTAATCAATGACATAACTCAAAACATTCAATAGTTTTACAAATTAGTCTCTAATTTAGCTAGATTAAGCTACAACGATCTTAAAAACATAAAAATCACTAAAAATAGATGAAAAATACATACCATGCATGCAATATAAAGCTTGGCCGAAAGCTTCCTTACAAAAAAAATGGTGTTTTCAATTTTTTCAAACTGAAGAAAAAAATAGGTAGATTTTCAATTATACTTATTTCTCAGATTACAAATTTACCCTTTTAAATTTAACTAAATTCCAAGTAGTCTATCACCTAAATCGTCCACCATATTAAAATAGGTAGATTTACCATATAAATCCTTTATTTCATGCTTTTACATCTATTTAATACAAATAGAGCTGTAATACTCCTAACCCGTATTTGACGCCAAAATAGGGCTACAGAGTATGACCGATAAAAACATAACTTTAAAACATACATTTAACATCTCCGCATAAACATGGCATAATTCAATCACATACATGTATAACGTCCCTTAATTGAGCCCTGGAGGCCTTAGAAATACTTTAGAAATGATTTGAAACTAAATCGAAAACATTTGGAGCATTTAAGAAAAAGTTGAAAATTTGAACTGCAAGGGTCACACAGCCGTATGGTCAGGCCCTGTGACTCACATGGCTAAGACACATGCCCGTTTCTCAAGCTGTGTAACAATCGAAATAGGGACACACAGCCATGTCCTAGATCATGTAACTTTCTGAGTTGTGTCACACGGCCTAGCCACAAGCCCACGTGCCAAGCCATGCAACTCTAAAAATGGCCTCCCACACCCGTGTGCAAGGTCGTGCAACTGCATGATTTGTAACCTTTGAAATCTAAAGAGGACACACGGCGGAGATATACACCCGTGTCTTAGGCCATGTGGACAAGAAATTGGCCAAAATAAAGCCATTTCCATCACTCATTGCAAGAAATTACCTACAATCAATTTGCACTCATGATTAAGGCACAAAAACATACCAAAACATGCATAATATGACCAATCCAATAGACCATTAATACATTCAACCAATATTCCAACAAGGCACCCCAATTGCATTCAACCAAATCTTACGTAACCATGGAAACATTACCACATTTCATACATGCTTATCAAATCTAATACCATTTCAAAACTTACATTATCTTGATCACTTTAAATTTATTCCATCACATAGCATAATAACCATTGAATCATGCATATTAACTTTCCATTTTAACACATACCATCAAGGCATAAAAATGTATCAAAAGTACATCAACCAAAGTACTTATACATGCCAAAATATTAACCAACATTCAAACACAAGTCCACCTATACATGTCATTTTAACCTTGGTCAAAACACCAAAAAATACCAATATATTCGTTGGACAATCTGATAGGACTCTGATGAACTTCCGAACCGATCAAGCTTCCAATAATCTAAAAAGTGAAGAAAAGTAATTACGTAAGCAATGAATTCATAGTGAGCTCGTATAAACTTTAAACATAACATTCCATTTCAACAATAAACTTTATAGGATAATTATAAACCTATTCTAATGCCACAAGATTTATCAAACTATATAACCATCAACTCATAAATGAGTAAGTCCAACAACATCACAAATATTTTTCATTTCTAACATAATAGGTTTTTCTAAGACATATTACACAATTATTAACCCTTTTCATAAGTCTATGAACCACTCCATTTACTTACTTATCATTCCATTTACTTAGCATAAACTTAAATAACATTATCAATTCATGAATTAGTGTATTTATTCATGACATAGGTCAATTCATCCGTAACATAAGAAAATTTCTCACATATAAGTACGTCATTCAGCTCATCAATCCTTTTATCATCATATTACATCTCAATTATGAACTTATCGTTTCATTATCTTTTCTTACCCGTTTCATTTGCATAATACAAGATATAAGCATAAACATCAACCATAACCACAAGCTTTGTAACAGTCCGATTTTGACCCTAGT
This sequence comes from Gossypium hirsutum, assembly GCF_007990345.1. Classification (NCBI taxonomy): domain Eukaryota; kingdom Viridiplantae; phylum Streptophyta; class Magnoliopsida; order Malvales; family Malvaceae; genus Gossypium; species Gossypium hirsutum. The sequence goes on along the minus strand of NC_053424.1, from coordinate 80,036,548 downwards.
CAGAATAGTGGTTTCGGGACCACAAATTCGAGTCCAAAAATATTTTAATATTATTTTCTGTGTCTGTGATATGTGAATTTACATTTATGAAATTTCTGTGATTTAATTTATCAGTTTCTATGCTTAATTATAAAAAAGGATTAAGCCGTGTAAAGTGTAAAAGTTGAGTGCTAGATGTTAAAGCACCTATTCGGCTTGGCGTTTAAAATAAGGGTCCTTGCATGTCAAATATACCATTGATATAGTAAGTGGACAATGTTGGACATGTGTTAGGTGAATGATAATTTTATAACAAAGGGCAAAATGGGAAAAATGATTATTAAAGTTATAATAATAAAATGAAAACATGAAAGTGGCCATATTATCACCTTGTTCGGCCGAAAATTAAGAGAAAGAAGAAGCCATTGAAGCTTCAGAGTATTCGGCCATTGCATGAGTGAATAGGTTAGTCCATTTTGCTCAGTTTTTGATAATTTCTACATTTCTGTGATTGTTGCTTTGTGTTCTTCAAAGCCCATGCCTGAATTTCTATTTCTGTTAAAGATTTCATGAAATTCCATTGTTGATATCATGAGTTTTGTGATGTTTTTGAATGAATTATGAAGGCTTGGTAGATGGTTCATAAGTTTTGTCTTTGTGTTTTTGATGAAATTGAGCTATTTGGGTTAAATTTTGAAAATGAGGTTTTGAACGACTAAATTGTAAATTGAACAGGTTGTATGGGCTTATATAGAAGCCATGAAAATTCGGCTAGCCTTTGTTGCAAAGAAATTTTGTATATTGGTGATTTTGTGAAGAATGGACTAAATTGTCAAAGTGTGAAATGTACTAAAATGCAAAGCGCCCTAAATATGTGTATATGGATTAAATTGAATGAAATGAATGATTGAATGGTTCAATTTATATTGTAATAGATCAAGAACAAAGAAAATCAGTCTTAGATCGAGGAAAGTCTAAAATAGTCGAATAGTCGACTCATTCTGTAAGAAATCTGTCTGAGGTAAGTCAAATTACAATTACGTGTTAATTTGAATAAATTCTGCACATATAAACTGTAATCTATATTGGATGGCCTTGAGTGCCTAATGATTATCTTTGAAGTAAAGTATGATAATATGATAATATTTGAAAAGCTCTGTATGTTCCTAAGCAAAGTTGACATATGTCTGAGACATCGTGTAAGACCGTGTCTGGGACACAGGCCTCGATTGAGATTTACGTATAAGAACATGTCTGGGACATCGGCAACGTATCTGATTTCATGTAAGACCCTATCTGGAACAGAGGCATCAATATTGTACTACATGTAAGACCATGTCCAGGACGTCGGCATTGTACTTGTTTATGAGCATCTATATCGTTTCTGACCCGTCTGATGATAGCGTACAAAATCTGAGATTGAGTATATGAAATGTATAACCTATGCAGGTACGTTTGTATAGTACTAAATTTTTTAATATGAAAAGCTCTGTCTCTGTGAAATATGTATGGAAATGAAGTATGACATATATGCAAACAAATGAGCATGATTAAGTTCATGAATTATTCTATGAAATGGTTATGAATCTATATGGTTGAATTGTACTTATATGCTTTAGCATTTAGACTAATTGTATTTGGCTTACTAAGCTCTTTGTAGCTTACTCTATGTGTTTACTATCTGTTTTACAGTTATTGTAGCTACTAAAGGCTCGGGGATAGTCGAGGATCGTCACCACACTATCGATCTCATTTTGGTACTTTTGAAAGTGTACATATTTTAAAGTATGGCATGTATAGGCTAGAAGGTCTATGTATATAAGTTTTGATGTCTATATATTATGCCATAGGGGTTGGCTAGCAAATGAAATGTTTTATATAGTTTTGTTATTTGGTTGATGGTGCCAAATGATGTATGGTTGTAGTGCTTTATGAGCTAATATGTTTTTGTTATAATGAAGCATGTTTTGAGCATAGAGTTGGTTGGAAATTTTGGTAAGAATGTTGTATATTATTGCTTGTAGGATTGGACCCAAAAAAGGGTGGCAAATTGGACTTAAACCAAGCCTGCTTGGTGCCACATAGTCAGGGGACACGGGCGTGCCTTGTGGCCATGTAAGAAAAGCAGTATTCTCTTAAGAACCATACATTCTTGACACACGGGCGTGTCATATGGCTGTGGGCTAAAGTCAGTAGCTAGCTAAGTATCACACGGCTATAGTACACGGGCATGACTATTGGCCGTGTGAAAAAGTCAGTATAGGACCTATTTTTGGCACGGTTGGTTCACATGGGCATGTCTAGTGCCCGTGTGTGACACACGACCTAGTCGCAAGGGCGTGTCACTTTAATAGTTTGAAAGAATTGGTTGAGTTCTGAAAATTCTAAACGTACTTGTTTTAGTTTCAACCTTTCTTAAATGTATGTTTTAGGTCTCATAGACTGTTTTAATAAATGAATTGTTGATGAATGCCTCTGTATTAATGATATTTAATATATGTTATTCTGTATTGGTCTGAAATGTTTTGTCTGTCTGGTAATGCCTCGTAACCCTAATCCAATGTCGGTTACGGGATAGGGGTGTTACAAGCTTGACACAAGCCTAAACATCATCATCAATACACAAGTTAGTGCATTTATACATAACCCTTTTGTGATCAACCACATGATAAACCATTCCATTAGGAAATACATCTTTTGATTCATACCACATTTTCATGAACATAAGCATATTTCTATTTGGAAAATTAAAATTTCAATGTATAACATTACAATTAAGCATGATCTAATACAACCATAAACTTGGCACAAACCTAAGCATTATCAACAACACATGTTAGTGCATGTACACATAATTCACTTGAAATATTATAAGATGAGTCATTATACATGAACAACATCACTTGAAATCATCAAATTCATAAATATAAACATACTTTCATTGAACATTTCCTTTTGATTCCTTTGCGTAGATTCCTGACACAAGTCATTTGAATACTTACCGTTCCTTCCCTTTCACACCTGTTGAACCATTTAGAATAATATTAGGTGCGCGGGAAAGCTCACACAAAGCATATTAAACATATGGTCAAAACCATTCCTTTTATTTTTCCTTTACATCGTTGCTCACTCGAGCCATAAAATGGGTTTGCACACACAAGCTGACGGTTGGAATGTAAGCTACACGATGCCGCTCATACAAGATGACGAGTATCCACAACAAATGTCGGAACTTAGCCATCGGTAGGACATTCAGGACCAGCACCCGAAACATTGTAACCCTAATGACATGTCATTGGTATTCTATATATTCCTAAGGTTCAAAAGGGGCTCGATAATCGTTGAAACGTCGTTCGATTTCCATCGTTCATTACACGATAAGTTACACAATAACATATATATATATATATAACATTAAAATATTATTTAAACATACAAACTTACTTGACTAAATTGCGGCATTGACTAAGTACAAGGGCTATTTCGTAATTTTTCTCTTCTTCTCGATTTTCCACGCATTCCTGATCTTAATTAACAATTTCATTCAATTCATTAATTTAGATAGCAAACCTATTCATTTTATGCAATTTAGTCCTTTTGAAATTTTTACAAAAATGCCACCAACATTTTAGTTTTATTCAATTTAGTCCCTAAGGCTAAAACATGCAAATTAACCATTTTTACTCAAATTTAAGCTTAGCCAAATTTATTGGAACATTATGATAGCCCATCTATGTTGTTATTACACATTAAATCCTTGTATTTTTACTACTTCAATAATTTAATTCCTAATCGTTAAATTCATCAAAAATCACTTAATAAAATATTTATAAATAATAACTAATACTTCAAATTTATCATTTAACGTCTAAAATGACAAAGATTCATCAATGGCAACATTCAAAATCTTTAACAGTTTCAAAAATGAAGGTAAAGGCTAGCTGGACCTAATTGCAACGATATCAAAAATATAAAAATTACGAGAAATAAATAGAATATAGACTTACGTGCATCATCCATAGCAAGACCGAAGCTTGAATCTTTTCTATTTCTTTTTCCATTGTAACATTTGGTGGTTTAAAGAAGAAAACAAAGTGATAATTCTTTTGTTTTATTTTATTACATTTTCATTATTTATATTTTAATTAGTAAAACAGATATATAACAAACAAAGCTAACCATACCACCTTTTTAACATTGGTATATTTTCCTCATAAACCCTTATACTATGTCCAATTATCTTATTAATTAATAGAGACTTACTTTTTAACTTATACAATTTTGTCCTTTTTGCTTAATTAACCATTTAAACGTTAAAATTTCTTAATGAAACTTTAATACAACCAGAATGACATTCCATAAATATTTAATAAAATATTTACAGCTTGATTTATAGAAATCAGGTCCAGATACCTCATTCTAAAATCAGTTGACTTTATAGTCATACTACTTAAACCTAATTGTTCTTCCATTTAACCAAAAATCATTAAATCAAAATTTATCATTACATCATATATTATTCGTAAATATTAAACATTAATATTTACGAACTCACACGTCGGATATGTGGCCTCGAAACCTCTGTTCCGACACTTCAGAGAAATGGGTTGTTACGATTCTCTCCTCTTATGAAGATTTCTTTCACCTCATAATTAAATCAATCAAAACTCAAATTAGAACTTGATATTATACCTAGACTTAACTGAACAACTTTGATGCTCTCCTATAATAGTTTTATCATTAGTAGCACAACTACAAAGAAATTCCCAACAATCAACTTTTGAAACATAACCGAAAAACCCAAATCATAAGATTCCAGATACAATAGATTTTTCATAATATTTAGCTAAAGTTCATGATTTTCATAACAAACTCTAACTGATGTTTCCAGCATATCTACGTTTGTAACTTCCAACTAGCAAACATTATATTTAATGAAAAGCTTCCAATAGTATCACTTAAATACAAGTGTGATTCCTACTATAATCAAGACAATTTTAGTCCATAATAATATTTCTCGATTATCACTAATTTGGTAGATATATTCCAGTATCATGTCTTCTAGAATTTTAATCCCTCATTCTGACTGTCCGTATATTCACCAGTGAATTCACAAAATTTATTCCCGAATCTAGAGATGAACTCGAATATATAAACTTATCTAACTTTTCAAGTGAATAATCTATTTTGGCTAAAACTGTTGAGTCGATCTTATCAATTAGATAATAACATTTTAGAATAATTCTTTCTTCTAGTTGTCAAGGTAATCCAGATATACAGTCTATCATAATTCCCTGAGAATACCAACCAAAGATCATCCCAAACTGCATTAACTCATACAAAATATGACATCCAGTTTTAACTCGTTGACATAATTCGAGATTACCTGAGTAATGAGAACCAATATGCAAGATTAAGCTTGATCTTCCACGTTTATGCTTTTTCTGTTACCTATCCTTTTCATGAAAGCTAGAAATGAAATATATAACGAAACTATTTCAATTATTAACATCGAAGTTTAAACCATACCGAAATTACAACCATTAGATGAATTAAAACCACAATGCTATAATAAGACCGACGTTACAACCGTATAGATAGAACAATACTTCAAACATCAATGTGCACTCCAAAAAAAAAAAGAGAAAAACCGAATGTAGTTCGAGTAACAACCAGTGTAGAAACATAACCTCTATAAATCTGATACCTATATCACCATGCTCCCATAATCCAACTAGGAATTATAACCATAATAATTGTAATTATCTTCGGCCAATGAATATCCTTTACAGATGAACCATGTTTGTAACACCCTAAACCTGGCCTAGAAGTTTAGACCAAATCTCGAATGTTACATTGATCACTGAAGTGATCGTAGGTGAATTTTCTTACAAAACAAGTTGCCACGTCAAACCGTAACATTTAATTGTTTAAAAATCCAGTCAGTAAAACTTTAGTTGAGATAATATATGTGTAAACGGAATAAAACTTAAATTGGAACTTGTACCACCATTTAATAAAACCTTACATTTCAAACTCAAATGACAAAGTAGAAACTGAAAACACAAACTGGTAATTTATTTTCCACTAAGACTGTCTGAGACCTCCGTATACCGAACCCAGCTCCAGAAAATAGAAAACGTACCTAAAAGGGAAACACTAAGAGGGGGTCAGTTACATCAGCTTAGTGTGAGTTCAAATCAAGACTAAGAACAGAAATACAATACCCAATTCAATATCGATCAACTACAGATATATGTCGAAACAGAAGATAATTTTGAGATCAACGTCCCAACGGAACGTAACATTTCAAATATACAACACATCACACCTAGAACACTTAGTAATATGTGTTTTCAGTTAGATAGAACATAATCAGATAATCAAGCACTCAGAATGCTCAAATAGATGTGTACGTAAAAGCAGACAAGCAAGAAAACCCACGTATCCAGCCAACACACCTCTCTGTCGCCCGATCACACCCCATAAGAGCTGATTAAGCTCATCCAACGAAAACACACCATGTAGGACCTCAAAAGGCCCATACAACCCTACACACCACATAAAGTCATTCCAGGTTGCCCGGCAACAATGACCTACCACCCCGAGTTGCCCGACAATGATGGCTTATCACCATGCAATTATACTGCCAAATCAGATCAGACTTCCATTTCTCCATATCCCAAAGCCAAAATCATAATGCAAATGCAAGAATGCATACGAAACACTGTTAATTACACAGATGCAGAAGCTCGTAAACAATCAGTCAATTAAAGAATCGATGAACACAATTTCCAAATAGTTACACACAGACCCACATCACTTAACCACTGAAGTAGGTACTCATTTATTAGGGAATATCACATTAACGAGTCACTTCGCTAATGCAATGATTGCGTAGAACAGATATGTCCGAGTCAAAACAGAGTCTCGACTACCCTTACTAAGACCTAGCCAAGGGTTGGAACACACAGAACAACAAACAGATCATTAATCAACATAATGCAAAAATTTGGCACGACAGGACCATATGGCTGTGTGTCCTAGCCGTGTGGGGGTCTACACGCCCATGTAGAGGCCACACATGCTCGTCTGAAGGCCCCAAACGCCCATGTGGAGGGGCACATGCCCGTGTGAACAGCCCATGTAACTCACTGTCCAAACATGCTAAAACTTAAAAGCAGAGGAGACATGGCCATATGGAGATCTCATACACCCGTGTGGCACACATATCCTTGTGGCTAGGCCGTGGGGTACCAAAAATCATCAAAAACCCTAAATTCCCAAACACACACGCCCATGTTCCTCGAGGACACAGCCGTGTGAAAATTGACTATTTTCCCCAAATCTACCACATGGTCGTGTGGCCAGGCCGTGTGGCAGCTAATCTTGCCCGGAAACTCTAATTCCTAATTCCACACGGCCGTGTGAATAGGCACACGCCCGTGTGGCCACCCATGTGGTCACGAAACCACTCTAAAACAGATTAGAAAACATTATTTCCAACGTCGAATGATCCTTAAACCTCTAACAGTGCAGAAACACACCCTAACCAATCGAATTTTTATGAAAAACCGCAACAATTGACACTTCAAATAGTAACTTTAGAAACCCACAAAACCATGTGGAAATTCACAGAACCAAATCAAAATTTTGTTAATAACAAAAAGAAAAAGTTTTTGTACCCACACCTAATTCGACGACAAGGAACGAAACTCTCCTAAGATCCGCTAGTAGAAAAACCATTTCCAAAAGAAAAAGAAAAGGAACCCCCACGAAGAAGAAGAAAGAACGTCCAGAGAAAAGAGAAAAAAATAATAATAATAATAAAAAAATTAAACATAAATGATTAAATAATTTAACTTCAAATAAAACTACAATTTAACCAACAAAACATAAAAATAGTACTTCTCCAAAACCCTCACACAAGGACTCGAACCAAGAACCTTGAAGTATACTAACACTCACCTGACCACCAAACCAGCAGTCCTATTCTGTCATCTAAACGCACAACTAACCACAATAGCGTAACCTTCTCACTGACCCTAACCACAAAACTCAAATCTTCTAGCCCCCAAAATTCAAGGTGTTATAATGTTTCATAGAATAGACAATAAGAACGATAAGAAAACCAAGATAATAAAGCTCTACTAAATTTCCAAGAGTACAACCCACATTGAATGATAAAGAGATCGATGATACCGCAAAGAAAATCCAAAAGAAGAATATCACTCATATGCATTAGAAACAGTTGTGACAGAGACAACATAAATTGCATATATATAAAGTAGAGCAACAACCAGTAGAAGTAGAAAAATAGCACTATATAAGTCTTATCATCGAATCTTCTATGGAACATAATGGAATAGAATGCTAAAGAAAAATAGAGCAATGCCAATCATTAATCAACCAGACTAACCATACCTCCATCTAACGTTATGGCTAGCAACATTCCCATATTATAAGAATCACATCTAAAGGTAAACAATTGCATCCGTCTCTGAGGATAAAAGAATCTATAGAATACCCAGAAGAGATAGTTGTAATATAATCAGCCATAACAGCTGCATTCAGTGCAGTTCAAATACTATCCCTCTGACTACTAAGGTTATCAATGATCTCACATGATCTCGTTCCACTAAAGAAATCAATTCAAAAGAAATCTCAGTTAACCCGTTCTTTAGTTACCATCCTTGATAAAGTCGATTACTAGTGACTAACTTCTTCTTTACTTGCTAAGCAATTCTCAACTGTGACCACATTATTACTCACTTAATCGTTGAACTCTTTAGCTTCTCGCTTATGCCGTACTATAAATTTTTTAGAACGAGGGGGTGGAGATCGTAATGGCACAAAATTAACTCTCAAGAATACACATAACATAACATTCATCATTAACATAAACACAATTAATCTCTACTCTAACCTTTATAGATTTTTCTCATCATTAGCAACCTTTTATTCAGAGACTTGAATATTGCTTTCACTATCATCAGAAATAGCTCGATTGGAAGGCATCTTTATCTATATGAAAATATAATTTATTTTCGAGTAGGAGTTATCAGACTACCACAGGTTATATAATGGAATGTATTTCTCAACTCCATACATGCTATGTTTAGTCTGAGAACTGACTAAATAGTAGCTCTGATTCCACTAAATGTAGCACCCTCTAACCAGTATTAGACACCAGAATAGGGTTACAAAGTATTACATATAATAATGAAACTTTAAAACATACATTTAACATCTTAGCATAAACATGGCATAATTGAATCACATACATGTATAACGTCCCTTAATTGATCCCCCTAGCCCTTAGAAACACTTTAGAAATGACTCGGGACTAAATCAAAAACATTTGGAACATTTAACAAAAAGTTGAAAAAATTGAACTGTAAAGGTCACACGGCCGTGTAACAATTGAAATAAGAACACACGATCATGTCCCAGCCTATGTCCATGCCCGTCTAACTCTCTGAGTTGGGTCACATGGCCAAGCCACAAGCCCGTGTGCCAGGCCATGCAACTCTCGAAATAGTCTAACATGCCCATGCGCAAGACCGTGTAATTGTATGACTCGAAAGCTTTGAAATCTACGGAGGACACACGACCGTGTAGCATGGTCGTGTGTCAACATGGCTGAGACACACGCCTGTGTCTCAGGCTGTGTGGACAAGAAAATGGTCAAAATCAAGCCACTTCCATCACTCATTTCAAGCATGTACCTACGAACAATTTTCACTCATGACCAAGGCACCAAAACATACCTAAACATGCATATTATGATCAATCCAATAGACCATTAATCCATCCAACAAATATGCCAACAAGGCACCTCAATTGCATTCAACCAAATATTATGTAACCATGGAAACATTACCACATTTCATACATGCTTATCAAATCTAATACCATTTCAAAACTTACCTTATCTTAATCACTTTAAAGTTATTCCATCACATAGCATAATAACCATTGAATCATGCATAATAACTTTCCATTTTGACACATACCATCAAGGCATAAAAATGTATCAAAAGTACATCAACCAAAGTACTTATACATGCCAAACTACCAACTAACATTCAAACACAAGTCCACCTATACATGTCAATTTAACCTTCGTCAAAACACCAAAAACTACCGAGATATTCATTAGACAGTCTGATCGAACTCCGACGAACTTTCGAACCGGTCAAGCTTCCAATAATTTGAAAAGTGAAGAAAAGTAATTACGTAAGCAATGAATGCATAGTGAGCTCGTATAAACTTTAAACATAACATTCCATTTCAACAATAAAATTTATAGGATAATTATAAATCTATTCCAATGCCACAAGATTTATCAAAATATATAACCATCAACTCATAAATGAGTAAGTCCAACAACATCACATATATTTTTCATCCCTAACATAATAGGTTTTTATAAGACATATTATACAATCATTAACCCTTTTCATAAGTCTATGAACCACTCTATTTACTTACTTATCATTCCATTTACTTAGCATAAACTTAAATAATATTATCAATTCATGAATTAGTGTATTTATTCATGACACAGGTCAATTCAACCATAACATAAGATAATTTCTCACATATAAGTACGTCATTCAGCTCATCAATCCTTTTATCATCATATTACATCTCAATTGTGAACTTACCATTTCATTACCTTTTCTTACCCGTTTCATTTGCATAATACAAGACATAAGCATAAACATCAGCCATATCATCATCAATACACAAGTTAGTGCATTTATACATAACCCTTTTGTGATCAACCACATGATAAACCATTCCATTAGGAAATACATCTTTTGATTCAAATCACGTTATCATGAGCATAAGCATATTTCCATTTGGACAATTACCATTTCAATGTATAATATTACAATTAAGCATGATATAATACAACAATAAGCTTGGGACAAACCTAAGCATTATCAACAACACATGTTAGTGTATATACACATAATTCACTTGAAATATTATAAGATAAGTCATTATACATGACCAACATCAGTTGAAATCATCAAATTCATGAATATAAACATACTTTCATTGAAATTTCCTTTTGATTCCTTTGCATAGATTCCTGACACAAGTCATTTGAATACTTATCATTCCTTCCATTTTCATGCCCATTGAACCACTTAGAATTATATTGGATGCGCGGGAAAGCTCACCCAAAGCGTACGAAACATATGGTCAAAACCATTCCTTTTATTTTTCCTTTACATCGTTGCTCACTCGAGCCATAAAAAGGGCATGCTCACACAAGTTAACAGTTGGAATGTAAGCTACACGATGCCGTTCACACAAGCTGACGAGTATCCACTACAAATGTCAAAACTCAGCCATCGGTAGGACATTCAAGATCAGTAGCCAAAACATTGTAACCCTAATGACATGTCATTTGTATCCTATATATTCCTAAGGTTCAAATGTGGCTCGATAATCATCGAAACGTCGTTTGATTTCCATCGTTCATTACACGATAAGTAACACAATAACATATATATAAATAACATTAAAATATTATTTAAACATACGAACTTACTTGACTAAATTGCGGCATTAACTAAGTACCAGGGCTATTTCGTAATTTTTCTCTTCTTCTTGATTTTCCACTCATTCCTAATCTAAATTAACAATTTCATTCAATTCATTAATTTAGATAGCAAACCAATTCATTTTATCCAATTTAGTCCTTTCAAAATTTTTATAAAAATGTCACCAACATTTTACTTTTATTCAATTTAGCCCCTGAGGCTAAAACATGCAAATTAACCATTTGTACTCAAATTTAAGCTTAGCCAAATTTATTGGAACATTATTATAGCCCATATGTGTTGTTATTACACATTAAATCCTTTTATTTTTACTACTTCAACAATTTAATCCCTGATCGTTAAATTCATCAAAAATCACTTAACAAAATACTTATAAATAATAACTAATACTTCAAATTCATCATTTAAAGTCTAAAATCATAAAGATTCATCAATGGAGACATTCAAAATCTTTAACAATTTCAAAAACGAAGGTACGAGCTAGCTAGACCAAGTTGCAACGATCTCAAAAACATAAAAATTACGAGAAATAAATAGAATATGGACTTACATGCATCATCCATAGTAGGACAGAAGCTTAAATCTTTTCTATTTCTTTTTCCATGATAAGATTATGTGGATTAAGGAAGAAAACAAAGTGATAATGTTTTTGTTTTATTTTATTACATTTTAATTATTTTTATTTTAATTAATAAAACATACATATACATAACAAACAAAGCCGACCGTACCACCTTTTTAACAATGGTATATTTCTCTCATAAACCCTTATACTATGTCCAATTATCGTATTAATTAATAGAGACTTACTTTTGTAACTTTTACAATTTAATTCTTTTTGCTTAATTAACCATTTAAACGTTAGAATCTCTTAACGAGATTTTAATACAACCTTAATAACATTCCATAAATGTTTAATAAAATATTTATGGCTCAATTTATAGAAACCAGGTCTCCATACATCATTTCCAAAACCACTTGACTTTAGGGTCATACCGCTTAAACCTATTTGTTCTTCCATTTAACCAAAAATCATTAAATCAAAATTTATCATTACACCATATATTGCTCGTAATTATTAAATAATTATATTTACGGACTCACACGTCGGATTTGTGGCCCCGAAACCTCTGTTCTGACACTTCAGAGAAATGGTTTGTTACAAAACCTATAGCAATTAACTTTTTTAATTTTTATGATTTAGTTCTTTTTACTTAATTAACTATTTAAACGTTAAACTTTTTTAACAAAATTTTAATATAACATTGTAATAACACTATGAATATTAAATAAATCATAAAATACTAACTCATTAATTGGAATTGTTGTCCCGAAACTACAGTTTCTAACACTATTAATAAATGGGTTATTACAACTTTAACAGTTTATTGTTTCAACTAAGTAATTTTAATATATATATAAATATATCAATATTCAAATTTAATATCTCTATAATAGTCAAAGATCAAAATTGAAATTTATAATTGCATCATAGGTTTTGAAATAACCTTAAGAAAAATTATTTAAAAGACGCAATAAAAAATAAAACCTTATTCTTTGACCGAATTTAATATATTTTTCAAATATAACAATCCAAACTTAAAGTAAAAAGATGATAGATCCATACCCTAAACCCTAAACCCTAAAGCTTAAAACCCTAAACCATGAACCCTAAACCCTAAACTTATATAATAAAACTATAGCAGAAACCAAAAATAATCATTCTAGGTGTAATTCTATCGTGAATATAATTCAAGCATATAAAAACTCATAAATCAAGACGAAAGATGATAGATCCATACCATTTAGTCACAGTTTTGGACCTCTATTCAATTTTTAAAGACAAAATATTAACCAAAACAATTGTATAGAAAAAGAAACGCACAAACAAATTTACATATATACATCACAGCTTGCATTAATTATACTTTAGTAAAACAAAAATTCTAATGCATTTACAATTATCAAATAAAATTAAAACTTTTAGTAATAAAATCTTTATAACACCACTAAATCGTATTCGTCGCCAGAAAAGGGTTACTGTAACACCCCTATCCCGTATCCTTCGCCGGAATAGGTAAGGGGCATTACCAGACAAACAAAACATTTCAAACCAATTCAGAATCACAGATAACATATAACATCATTTCATAAGCAATCATCTCTTAAAATGGGCTATGAGACCTAAAATGTACTTTTTAGAGACATTCGGGACTAAACCGAACACATTCATAAAGTTCAGAGCTTTTAAAAAATTTAATTCTATAGAGGTCACACGCCCGTGTGACCAGGCCGTCTGCCCCACACGAGCATCAGACACGCCCATGTGAACCATCGTGCCAAAAAAGAGCTTATATACTAACTTATTCCCACGACCAATAGACACGCCCTTGTACCACGGTCGTGTGATTCTTAGCTAGCTACTGACTTAAGCCTACGGCCAACAAACACACCCGTGTGCTATGGTCGTTTGGCACAATGCAGGCTTGGTTTAAGCCAATTTGCCACCCCTTTATGGGTCATTCCTACAAGCCAAATTAAACAACATTCATAGAAAATATTTAGCCAATTTCATGCTCAAAACATTCTTCATTACAGCTATTTCATCATCATTTAACAACTCATTCAAACCATACCAAAACTTACCACAAACATACCATTTGGTAGCCAACTTTCACTGCATAACCTATATTTCCAATTCAAAACTTAATACATAAACCTTCTAGCCTATACATGCCATACTTTAAAATATTTACACTTTCAAAGAGTACCAAAATGAGTTCGATAGTGTGGTGACGATCCTCAACTATCCCTGAGCCTTCAATAGCTACGATAACTGTAAAACAGGCAGAAATCACACAGAGTAAGCTACAAAGAGCTTAGTAAGCCAAATACAATTGGTCTAACTACTTAAGCATATAAATACAATTCACCCATATAGATTCATAACCATTTCATAGAATAATTCATAAACTTAACCATGCTCCTTTGTTTGCATATATCTCATGCTTCATTTCCATGCATATTACACAGAGGTAGAGTTTTTCATATTTAGAAATTTAGTACAATACAAATGTACCTACATAGGTTATACATTTCATATACTCAATCTTAGATTTCGTACGCTATCATCAGACGGGTCAGAAACGGTATAGATGCTCATAAACAAGTACAATGCTGACGTCCCGGACGTGGTCTTACATGTAATTCAATATAGATGCCTATGTCCTGGACAAGGTCTTACACGAAATCAGATACGATACCGATGTCCCAGACATGGTCTTATACGTAAATCTCAATCAAGGCCTGTGTCCCAGACACGGTCTTACACGATGTCTAAGACAGATGTCAACTTTTCTTAGAAACATACAGAGCTTTTCAGATATTAACATATTATCATACTTTACTCCAAAGACATTCACCAGGCACTCAAGGCCATCCAACACAAATTACAGTTTATATGTGCAGAATTTATTTCATTTAACACATAATTGTAATTTGACTTACCTCGAACAGATTTCGAATAAAACGAGTCGTCTATTCAACTATTTTGTACTTCCCCCGATCTAAGTCTGATTTTCTTTGTTCTTGATCTAATACAATACAAAATCAACCATTCAATCATTCATTTCATTCAATTTAATCCATATACACATATTTAGGGTACTTCACATTTTACCCTTACATTTTCACACTTTGACAATTTGGTCCATTTTTCATAAAATCACCAATATGCAAAATTTCTTTGCAACAAGGGCTAGCCGAAGTTTTCATAGCTTCTATATAAGCCCATACAACATGTTCCATTCATAATTTAGTCCTTCTAAACCTCATTTTCAAAATTTAAACCAAATAGCTCAATTTCATCATAAACTCAAAGATAAAACTTATGAACCATCTACCAAGCCTTCATAATTCATTCAAAAACATCATAAAACTCATTATATCAACAATGTAATTTCATGAAATCTTTAACAGAAATAGAAATTCAGACATGGGTTTTGAAGAACACAAAGCAATGATCACAGAAACGTAGAAATTATCAAAAACTGAGTTAAAATCGTACCTTAATCAAGCAATCAAAGTGCCAAAACCTAAAATGGCTTTCTCCTTTTTCTTTTTCTTTTATTTTTTGCTATATGCATGATAATATGCTCAATTTCATGTTTTCATTTTATTATTATAACATTATAATCACATTTTACCATTTTACCCTTAATGACATAACATTAATTTCTACCAACTCATGTCCATATTTGTCCATGCATTAGTACAATGCTCCAATTGACATGCAAGGACCTTTATTTTAAAAGCCAAGCCAAATAGGTGCTTTAGCATCTAGCACTCAACTTTACACTTTACGCGATTTAATCCTTTTTCATAATTAAGCACAGAAACAGACAAATTAAATCAAAGAAATTTTCACAGATGTAAATTCACATATCACAGACACAGAAAATAATATTAAAATATTTTTTAGACTCAAATTTGTGGTCTCGAAACCACTATTCTGACTAGGGTCAAAACCGGACTATTACAATTCTCCCCTTTAGGTATTTTCATCTCCGAAAATCTTACCGTTAAACAGATGCAGATATTGTTGTCTCATTGAATCTTCAGGCTCCCACGTAGCCTCTTCAGCACCTTGACGATACCACATCACTTTAACTAGAGGAATTTTTTTGTTTCGCAATTCTTTAATCTCGTGAACTAAAATACAGATCAATTTTTCTTCGTAAGTTATATCAGATTGAATCTCAATTTCAGAAGGGGATATCACATGGGACGGATCAGATCTATACCGTTGAAGCATCGATACGTGAAATACATTATGTATCTTTTCCAACTCAGATGGTAGCCTCAATCTATAAGCAACTGGCCCAACTCGCTCAATGATTTCATATGGTCCGATGAATCTCGGACTCAATTTGCCTTTTCTACCAAATCGGAACAGTTTCTTCCACAGAGATACTTTCAAAAACACTTTATCACCGATTCAAATTCAATATCTTTTCGTTTTAAATCCGTATAAGATTTCTGACGATCAAAGGCAGTTTTCAAACTATCTCGGATTACTTTCACTTTCTATTTTGTTTCTTTTATCAAATCAATACCGTAAATCTTATTCTCACTGAGCTCAGACCAGTATAACGAAGTTCTACACTTTCTACAGTATAAGGCTTCATATGGTGCCATTTTGATGCTCAATTGAAAGCTATTATTATAAGAAAATTCAATCAGAGGTAGATACTGTTCCCATGTACCTTCAAACTCAAGAATGCAACATCTCAACATATCCTCGAGTATCTAAATAATCCGTTCTGATTGACCATCTATTTGCAGATGAAAAGCGGTGCTAAAATGCAATTTAGTACCCAGAGCATCTTGCAATTTCTTCCAGAATCGCGACGTAATTGTTGGGTCTTTATCTAACACTATCGACAATGGCACACCATGCAATCTCACAATATCAGAAATATACAACTCAACTAGCTTATCAAGCTAATAATCAAACCAAATCAGAATAAAATGAGCTGATTTCGTCAAACGATCAACTACAACCCAAATTGTTTCTTTCTTTTTTAGAGACAGAGGCAAACCCGAAACAAAATCCATGGTCACTCGATCTCATTTCCACTCCAGAATCATAATCGGTTGTAATAACCCAGATGGCACCTGATGCTCAGCTTTAACTTGCTGGCAGATTAAACATCTCAAAACAAAGTCAGAAATATATCTTTTCATTCCCGGCCACCAATATAGTTGTTTCAAATCGTTATATATTTTCTACTTCTCGTATGTACAGAAAATCTACTACTGTGAGCTTCACTCAAAATCGTTTGAATCAAATCTGGATTTCTTGGAACACAAAGTCTATTTCTGAACCTCAGACAATCATCATCATCTATTCAAAATTTAGAATCAGAATCAGAATTACACTGAGTTTGTTTAGCCATAATCTGATTATCAACCTTCTAAGCTTTGATAATTTGTTGTAAAAACAAAGGTCTCGCTTTTAATTCAGCTAAAACTGAACCATCATCAGACAGAACTAAATGAGAATTCATTACAAATAACAATTTTCAACTCAAAGCATCAGCAACCACATTTGCTTTTCCCGAGTGATAATCAATCACAAGTTTGTAGTCTTTTAGCAGTTCTAACCATCTTCTCTGTCGCAAATTCAAATAGTTTTTCATCATTAAATATTTCAGACTTTTATTATCAGAAAACATGTAACATTTTTCACCAAACAGATAGTGACCCCAGATCTTCAAAGCAAATACAATGGCAGCTAACTCAAGTTCATGTGTTGGATAGTTCTTCTCATGTGGCTTTAATTGTCTCAAAGCATAAGCAACAACTTTTCTTTCTTGCATTAAAACACAACCGAGTCCATTCAACGAAGCATCACTGTAAACAACGAATTCTTTACCTGACTCAGGTTGTACCAATACCGGAGCTTCAGTTAACAGAGCTTTTAACCGATCAAAACTTCTCTAACATTTCTCAGACCATTCAAATTTCACATCTTCCTGAAGCAATTTTGTCAATAGAGTCGCTATCACAAAGAAATCTTTTACAAATCGTCTGTAGTAACCGGCAAGTCCCAAAAAACTGTGGACTTCAAATACATTCCTCAAAGGCTTCCAATCCAGAGTAGCTAAAATCTTACTCGGATCAACTCGGATACCGGAAGCTGATACAATATGACCCAGAAAACCAACTTCTCGTAACCAGAATTCACATTTACTAAACTTCGCATACAACTATTTATCTCACAGATTCTGTAGCTCTATTTTCAGATGTTCAGCATGCTCAGATTCATCACGTGAATAAATCAAAATATCATCAATGAATACAACAACAAATTGATCAAGATACGGTCCGAAAATTTTATTCATTAAATCCATAAATACAGCAGGTGCATTCGTTAAACCAAAAGGCATAATATCAGAATATCAGAATCTTTTACTCGTAACTGGTAGTAACCCGATCTCAGATCTACCTTAGAAAACACAGTAGCACCTTTCAACTGATCGAATAAATCATCAATTCTAGGCAGACAGTATTTGTTCTTTACAATCACTTTATTAAGTCGTCGGTAATTAATACACATTCTCATTGTGCCATCTTTCTCTTTCACGAATAGTACTGGAGCACCCCATGGTGAAAAACTTGGTCAGCAAACCCTCGATCGGTCAATTCTTGCAACTGAGATTTTAATTCCTTTAACTCGGTCGGAGCCATTTTATACGGAGCTATTGAAATTGGAGTAGAACCAGGTACTAATTCAATGCCAAACTCGACTTCTCGAATTAGAGGCAAACTAAGTAGTTCTTCAGGAAACACATCAGAGAATTCACAGACAATGGGCACTGATTCAACTTTCCTATCATCCACTTTCGAGTCTAACACATAAGCTAAGTAGGCTTCACAGCTTTCTTCACAAATTTTTGTATTTTCATTGCAGATACCACAGCCGGTAGTCCATTCAGATCACTAGACTCAATTCGAATTATTTCATCATTCTTACACCTTAAATCAATGACTTTTCGTTTGCAATTCACAATAGCATCATGCAAAGTTAACCAATCTATTCCCAGAATTATGTCAAATTCATCCAAAGGAAAAAGCATCAGATTAGCAGGGAAATAGATATCTCGTAACATTAACGGGTATTCTTGCAGACTTTATCAACCAAGACACTTTTGCCTAAGGGATTCGATACTCTAATTACGAATTCAGTAGACTCTACAAGCAAAGTCTTACTGTGCACTAAATTCATACAGATATAAGAATGCATCGATCCAGGGTCTATCAATGCAATCACATAAGTATCATAAAGAGTAAAAGTACCAGTAATCACGTCTAGAGACGAGGCTTTCTCACGAGCTCGAATAGCATAGGCTCTGGCGGGTGCTCTGGCCTCAGATATAACAGCAATATCCCTAGTAGCTCTTTCACCACCACTTTCATTTCTCAAATCTCTAGAAGGTCTATCTCTAGTTGTGGTGTTACTCAATCTCGGATTCTGTACATTCTCTCTCAGCAGGTTCAAAACAATCTCTTACAAAATGATCCAGAGATCCACATCGGAAACAGGCTTGGTCATTCAATCTACAATTTCCTGGATGTCTTTTACCACAGTGTTTACATTCAGGTCTCTCAGATTGGACATTCCCAAAACTTTCAACAGAAGTAACAGGGACTCTGAAGTTTGAATGCGATCTAGCTCGATCTCGGTTTGAATGTCCCACATTAGCATTTGGACGGCTTTGATCATCTCATAATTTCTTTGACATAGATTGAAATTATCCACTCGAAGATCTCTTTCTAGCATCTCTAGCGTCAGAATCAGCTTTTCTTTTCTCTTTACTTAATTCTTCAGCTTTACATGCTCACTCAACGAGCACTACCATTTCTTTAATTTCCAAAATCCCAACTAACAGACGAATATCTTCGTTTAGTCCATCTTCAAACCTTTTTAACATTATTGGTTCATTTGATACACATTCCCGAGCATACTGGCTCAATCTCACAAATTCACGTTCGTATTCAGTAACAGACATATGGCCCTATTTAAGCTCAAGAAACTCTTTACGTTTCTAATCAATGAATCTCTGGCTAATGTATTTCTTCCAGAATTCAGCTTGGAAGAAATCCCAAGTAACTCGCTCATTCGGAACCACAGATATTAAAGTTTTCCACCAATGGTACGCTGTATCTCTCAGAAGTGAAATGAGAAATTTAACACATTCCTTAAGATTCAGAGACATTTCATCAAACACTCGTATTGTATTCCCTTACCAGAATTCAGCTCTTTCAGCATCATCATTCGTTGCACCTCAGAATTATTCAGCCCCATACTTTCTAATCTTATCAACCGGTGGTCTACTTAGTTGAACCGGACTCATCGAGGGCATAGCAAGAATTTGAGAAGACTTAACTGGGGTGGAGGTAGTTGTACAGCCGAATTGGTTCTAATATACTTAGTGAACCAATCATTCATCATCTGATAGAAAGCTTGCTTAGCCTCACTATCACGGCTACTCATAGCCGGTTATGAATCATCTTGCACCGTCCATTGCGCAGGGGCAGGCGCATTACTATCAACATCGTTAGCTACGGCTCTATTAGGATCCATTGCTATATATAAAAGCACAATTCAAAGTCAGGATTCATCACACTATCAAAATTTCAGATATATGGCATGTATAGCTAAACTCACATAAACTATGGTATTCCTAGAACCGACTAAACCATAGCTCTGATACCAATAAAATGTAACACCCCTATCCTATATCCGGCGCCGGAATAGGTAAGGGGCATTACCAGACAAACAGAACATTTCAGTCCAATTCAGAATCACATATATCAGATAACATCATTTGATAAGCAATCATCTCCTAAGATGGTCTACAAGACCTAAAATGTACTTTTAACAGACATTCGGGACTGAACCAAACACATTTATAAAGTTTAGAACTTTTAAAAAATTTTAATTCTAAAAAGGTCACACGCCCATGTGACCAGGTCATGTGCCCCACACGAGCATCAGACACGCCCATGTGAACCAGCCGTGCCAAAACAGAGCTTATGTACTGACTTATTCCCACGACCAACAGACACGCCCAAGTGCCACGGTCGTGTGATTCTTAGCTAGCTACTGACCTAAGCCAACGGTCAACAAACACGCTCGTGTGCTATGGCCGTGTGGCACAATACAGGCTTGGTTTAAGCCAATTTGCCACCCCTTTATGGGTCATTCCAACAAGCCAAATTAAACAACACTCATAGAAAATATTTAGCCAATTTCATGCTCAAAACATGCTTCATTACAACTATTTCATCATCATTCAACAACTCATTCAAACCATACCAAAACTTAACACAAACATACCATTTGATAGCGAACTTTCGATGTATAACCTATATTTACAATTCAAAACTTAATACATAAACCTTCTAGCCTATACATGCCATACTTTAAAATATTTACACTTTCAAAGAGTACCGAAATGAGTTCGATAGTGTGGTGACGATCCTCAACTATCTCTGAGGCTTCAATAGCTACGATAACTGTTAAACAGGCAGAAATCACACAGAGTAAGCTACAAAGAGCTTAGTAAGCCAAATACAATTGGTCTAACTACTAAAGCATATAAATACAATTCACCCATATAGATTCATAACCATTTCATAGAATAATTCATAAACTCAATCATGCTCCTTTGTTTCCATATATGTCATTCTTCATTTCCATACATATTTCACAGAGACAGAGTTTTTCATATTTAGAAATTTAGTATGATACAAACGTACCTGCATAGGTTATACATTTCATATACTCAATCTCATATTTCATACGCTATCATCATACGGGTCAGAAACGATATAGATGCTCATAAACAAGTACAATGTCGACGTCCCGGATGTGTTCTTACATGTAATTCAATATTGATGCCTCTATCCTAGACAAGGTCTTACACGAAATCAGATACGATGTCGATGTCCCAGACATGGTCTTATACGTAAATCTCAATCGAGGCCTATGTCCCAGACATGATCTTACACGATGTCTCAAACAGATGCCAACTTTTCTTAGAAACATACAGAGTTTTTCAGATATTAACATATTATCATACTTTACTCCAAAGATATTCATCAGGCACTCAAGGCCATCCAATACAGATTACAATTTATATGTGCAGAATTTATTTCAATTACCACGTAATTGTAATTTGACTTACCTCGGACGGATTTCGGATAAAACGAGTCGTCTATTCAACTATTTTGGACTTTCCCCTATCTAAGCCCGATTATATTTGTTCTTTGACTAATACAATACAAATTCAACCATTCAATCATTCATTTCATTTAATTTAATCCATATACACATATTTAGGGCACTTTACACTTTAGCCCTTACATTTTCACACTTTGACAATTTAGTCCATTTTTCATAAAATCACCAATATGCAAAATTTCTTTGCAACAAGGGCTAGCCAAATTTTTCATGGCTTCCATATAAGCCCATACAGCATGTTCAATTCACAATTTAGTCCTTTTAAACCTCATTTTTAGAATTTAACCCAAATAGCTCAATTTCATCAAAAACTCAAAGACAAAACTGATGAACCATCTACCAAGCCTTCATAATTCATTCAAAAACATCACAAAACTCATGATATCAACAATGGCATTTCATGAAATCTTTAACAGAAACAGAAATTCAGACATGGGTTTTAAAGAACACGAAGCAACAATCACAGAAACGTAGAAATTATCAAAAATCGAGAGAAAACCGTACCTTAATCAAGCAATCAAAGTGCCAAAACCTAAAATGGCTTTCTCCTTTTTCTTTTTCTTTGATTTTTAGCTATATGCATGATAATATGGTCAATTTCATGTTTTCATTTTTTTATTATAACATTAAAATCACCTTTTACCATTTTACCCTTAATGACATAACCTTAATTTCTACCAACTCATGTCCATATTTGTCCATGCATTAGTACAATGGTCCAATTGACATGCAAGGACCTTTATTTTAAAAGCCAAGCCAAATAGGTGTTTTACATCTAGCACTCAACTTTTACACTTTACACAATTTAATCCTTTTTCATAATTAAGCACAGAAACAGAGAAATTAAATCACAGAAATGTTCATAGATGTATATTCACATATCACAGACACGGAAAATAATATTAAAATATTTTTTAGACTCAGATTTGTGGTCCTGAAACCACTATTCCTACTAGGGTCAAACCGGAAAGTTACAGTTACGGAGCATTATTGGAGTTTAAGTTTCGAAACTATCAAAACTAACATATTTAATTCACAACATCAATCAATACAAAACCAAATGATGGCATACATATTATCCCTTTTACGAGCCCTCGAGACCCTAAAAACACATTAGAACAAGTTGGGACTAAATCAGAATCATATAGAATTTTTCAGGAAAAGGTGAAAATTTTCAAAACTGTAGGGATCACAAGGCCAAGCCACACACCTGTGTGTCAGGCCATGTAACTCTCGAAATGCAACCTTTAAAAACCTACAAGGGACACACGACCGTGTCGCCTAGCCGTGTGGACGAAAAATAGGTCATTTCCAAGCCATTTTTCTCACCCATTCATGCACACACGTATAACCAATTTACCACATGTAATCAAGCATCCCAAAGTACACCAAACCATACAACAACAAGCTATCCAAATAGGTACATGTTCATACAACCAATATGCCTAAAAGGAACCTCAATCACAACAATTAAACATGTATCACTAAATGCTTAGTTTAGCCAAAACTTACCATTTTGTACACATATGAAATCCACACTCATATGTACCTAATTTACCATTTAACATTTAGCATCATAAGCCATAAATACCAACTACATTTTTAATACCAAAATGACCATGTTCAACTTCCATCATCTAATCGTCATAAAGACTATAAAGTCATCCATCAAAAGGCCAGATACATATATCCACATATCAACCATTTCAATCATTCAAAATACCAAATTTACAAGCCAAAACAAAATGGACACCTATACATGTGTATATTTATCCAATTATCAATTAACTTGTTCCCATGCCAAAACATAAAATAATTTCTACATAATAACTACACCATATTAGATTCATTCCATATGTAGTTCAAAAACTTTACAAAGCATACCATATATTGACCATGTTAAGGTCAATTCATCATATATCACTTTGGCCATTCAAACATGTTTTAACACATTATCAAATTAACACATATCAATAAGGCACCAAATGTACCAAGGCTACATCACCCAAAATGACATATACATGCCAAACACATCAACTAACATTCAACTAATCATCATTCATAAGTTCACCTATACATGCCGGTATAACCTTAACCAAGACATCAAAATCTACCGATATTGTAACAGCCCGATTTTAGTTAAATTAGAATAATGGTTTCGAGACCATAAATTTGAGATCGTAAAATTATTTTAATACTATTTTTATTTTTACAGCATGTGAATATATATGTGTGAAAATTTCGTGAGCTAATTTATTCATTTAATAGCTCAATTTGAGAAAAATGACTTAATCGCGTAAAATGAAAAAGTTGCATTCTATATGTTAAAAGTGTCAAATTGTTATGGATTATTAAATGGGAGGTCCTTATGTTGTAATTAGACCATGATTAGTGAGATTTGACATAAATGGCCTTATATTTGATGATTAAATAGTTAATGACAAAAGGTAAAATGGTAAATTGGTTAATAAGTTAATATTAATTAAAAAAACACAAAATAGTGGCCATTATTCATCCTTCTTCCATCAAAAATCAAAGCAAAATAAAGCTTGGAGAACATTTTAGGGTTCGGCCATTTGTGTTCTTGATTGAGGCATGTTTTGAGCTCAGTTTTTGATGATTTTTATGTTTTTGTGATCGTTGCTTTGAGCACTAGCTAGCCCGTACCCTAATGTTTGAAATTGTTGATCAATTTGTGAGTTTCCATTGATGAATTCTTGAGCTTTTTTGTATGTTTGATGATAGATTATGAAAGCTTGGTGCTAGATATATATGTTCTGTAAAGTGGTTCTGAGTAAAAATGCATATTAGGGATTAAATTGAGAAAAGTGTAAATTGAGGGGTTAAATTGTGAAATAAATGAAAGTTTTGGGTTTCTAGGGGTCCCTATGAAATTTGGATAGGCTTGGGTGTCATTAAATTTTATGTAATTTGTGTTTTTATGAAATAGGGACTAAATTAAATAAATATGGACTTTAGGGGCTAAAGTGCAAAAATGCCCAAATTTGTGTTTGTGGATTAAATTGAATGAATAGGTGATTAAATGGGTTAATTTTGAATACATATAGATCAAGAAAGAAAAAACTCGGATTTAGATCAGGGAAAATTGAATGTTATTGTGTAATTGATCTGATTCGTCAATTTTGAGTACGAGGTAAGTTCATACGTGATAAGTGATGTTACAATTATGTTTTTAATGCTGTAATAATGCTTTAATAATGCATAAGTTGTATATATGTGACTACGATTGCGAACAAAGATAAATCGACTATGTTTGGCACTTAGTGTGCGTTTCAAAATAGCTTTGGCTATAAATAGCACTTAGTGTGCGAATTGGAATAGTTTCGACTATATGAGGCACTCAATGTGTGATACCAAGATAGCTTCGGTTTAATGTGTTGGAACAAAATGTGCAAGATCATTATAGCTTTGGTTTATCACTGATGCACTAAGTGTGTGAATTCTTAGAGCGTTGAAAGACTTCCGAATGAATTAATGTATTGAAAAAAGAGGTAAGAATGAAATAAATAATTACGGGGAAGTTTAGGTATGTACGATGCCTATGTGGTAGTTAATACTATGTGTATGAAGCTAGATGAATTTGTATATACATGTTAAATGGTGGTGGATTAGAATTGAATAATGATATAATAACTACTAAGAGTTTATTAATTGATGTTTTGTATTTTATGAACTGTTGAGTATATTTGGTCTGAACTTACTAAGCTATGAAGCTTACTGTGTGATATTTGTCTTTGTTTTATAGAGTATTAAAGCTAGCTCAGACATCGAGGATCATCAGGAACCATCATCACACTATCGAATCAACTCCTTGGTATTTTTGAAGCTTTGTATATATGGTATATGGCATGTATAGGCTAGTGTCATTTTGGTATGTCTTGAGTTATGATGTTAGCCATGTGATTTTGTCTTGTTAATGATGTAAATGTAGGTATTTTTAACCATTTAAGTTGGTTTAAGTTATGTGCTTGATAAGTGGTTTATGTGATGCTTATAATGCCTTATATGTTTGCTTGATTTGGTATATTTGTATATGGAACTTAGTAGTAGAATTGGTTTATGATATATAGCTTGTTATGTGTTTGGAATAGCATGTTTTGCTTGCTTATATATTGGTTGAAATGATACCAATTTGGTCGCTATGTAAGCATGAGAAAATGGTGGCAAATTGGCTTTTCAAATGGCCTATTTTTGTCCACACGAACAGAGATACGAGCGTGTGTCTTGGCCGTGTGTGACACACGGCTATGTTACACGGCTGTGTGTTCCCTGGGGTAGCCCTACGAATTTAAGTCAGTTTCGAGCACGACTTAGACACACAGGCATGTCTGACGATTGTGTGAGGCACACAGCCTTGGCATATGGGCGTGTGTATCCATTTCGAAGAGTACACGAACTAGACACACAGGAGTGTGGTTAGCCGTGTGACCCAAGTCAGTAACCCCTCCAGTTTTCCCACGGCCAAGGCACACGAGCGTGTCTTCGGTCGTGTGGTGCAAGTCAGTATGTATGCTCTATTTTCAGACGTCCTAGGACACGTTCGGTAGTCATGTGAGGCACAAGGCCTGCTTACACGAGCGTTTGACCTATGAATGTAAATTTTTTCTAAGTGTTCAAAATTTTTTATATGTGATCGGTTTAGTCCCGAACCATTCTTATGCATGTTTTAAGGTCTAGTAGAGCCTTATTAGGGACATTGTGAATGGATTTTGATTATGAATGTAAAAATGCATGTGAATGAGATAAATTGTTCGATAATGCCTCTTAACCTTATTTAGGCTTCGGATACGGGTTAAAGGTGTTACAGATGTAATCATTGGATAGTGTAATGGATCTCCGACTAGCTTTCAACCCGATTGAGCTTTCGATAATCTGAAAAGTAAGCAAGAACAGCATAGTAGGATTTTATAAAACTTTAAACCCTTTCAAATTTTCTTACTTTCATTTACATTTCATTACTTTCCATTTTATTTACTTTCTTTAGCTTAAATAACAATATTAATTCAACTCATCATTCCCTTTTTCATCATTTTACACTTCAAGTATGAACTTACTATTTCATTACCATTCCGCACTCGTTTCATATGCTTAACACACAAGACATGAGCCTATCATCATTCAGATCCATAATCTAGTGCTTTAAGCATAATTCTTTTGAAATTAAACACATGATAAACTATTTCATAAGAAATTAGATAATTTAAATTGTAACAGCCTGTTTTAGGGTCAAATCAAAACAATGGTTTTAAGACTAGAAAACTAAAGTAGAAGTATTAATTTTATTATTTCTTTAAGGTCTACAGTATGATTGAATGATTTTGTGAAAATTTTGTTAAGCAATTTTATCGATAGAGTGTCCAATTTGACTAATAGGACTAAATTGCAATAGGTGCAAAATATGTGTTCTAGAAGCTAGAGGTGTCTAATTGCTATGAAATTTTAAATTGGAGGTCCTTATATGGTAATTAGACCATTATACTCTAAGTTCGACAAAAATGGACACGATTAGGTGAAATTTCAAAGTTTGGCATTAAGGGCATATTGGTCATTTGGTTAATGAAGACAAAATAAAACAAATAAAAGATGTCATCTTTCTAATTTCATCCCTCATGGCCGAAAATCACAAGGGAAGACATAGATAGAGTTTGGCCAACTTTCAAGCTTGATTCTAAGTTCGTTCTTGTCCCGTTTTTGATGATTTTTATATTTTTGAAATCGTTGTAACTTGATTTAGCTATTTCAAGGACTAATTTGAAAGAAAATCAAAGTCTAATTTTACCCATATTGAATATTTTTGCATTTTGATTTTTAATGGTAGAAAATACATGTTGGGTGTTAGATAAACAACATTTACCAAGTGATTTTTGATGAAAATATCAAATAGGAACCTATTTGTAAAAGTTGTAAAATGTGTGTAAAAATGTGAATAAATGAAAAATGTGGGCTGTTTTGAGTAAGGAATTGGTTTGGCTAGGCTTGGGTGTGATGAAATTGAATGAAAATCATTTTACGAGCCTAGGGACTAAAATGTAAAAAGCTAAAAAGTTAGGGCAAAAATGTAATTTTTGCCATAAGGTGTTTTGGAATTAAATTGAATAATGTGATGATTGAATGAGTTAAATTTGATATTATAGATTAAGAAAGAAGAGGTTCTAACCTACACTGAAGAAAGAACAAGGTTGTGGACTAAATCGAACTATTAGCCATTTTGTACCGAGGTAAGTTCATATGTTAAAAATAAGCTTTAGAATAATTGTACTTAAATGCTAAATGCTTTAATATTACATGAATTGTATTTTTTACTATGTGAATGAGTATAAATCCATGAAGGAGTCCAACGACAATTCGGCAAGTGAGAAGTCCCGTTTTCGACAAGTGGGAAGTCCCATTGAACCTTAAAAACATATTAGGATACAAGTGACATGTCACTAGGACCATTATGTGTTATGTGATTATGCGATCTGGGTACCGGTCCTGTACGTCCTACCGGTGGCTGAGTATACTGGCATATGTTGCAGTTACTTGACAGCTTGTGTAAGTAGCACCGTATAGCTATGTATGGACTAAAAACTTGTGTGAGCAGGCCTGTCGACAGCTCGAGAGTGAACAATTATGAGATATGAGACTTAGGTAGCGTTGACTACATATGTAGCACTTAGTGTGCGAAACATTATTATTCCAAGTGCTTCATGGGTTTGTCAAATATGAGAATACGTGTATGTTCATTTTGAGATGGTACAGGTATGTACATAAAGCTTATGTTTATTGAATCTCGAGAAATGACGAATTCAAGGTAAGTTTGTGAAGGAATGAGTTATGATTGTGAAACTTATGGTAAATTATATCATCTTATATTTTATCCCTTGAACATTGATTGTATGGTATGGCTTGCTTATTTCTTACATACACACTTACTAAGCTATATAGCTTACTCCATTTATTTTTCCATGTTTTATAGTATCGCCAAGCTAGCTCGGATTGGGGATCGTCGGAGATTTGCCTCACACTATCAAAACTATCATTTTGGGTATTGATGAAATTTTGCATTTTGAGTATACGGCATGTATAGGGACTTGGTCATTTTGTTATATGTATCATTATGAATTTGGCCAAATGTATTGGCTTGTAATTGTCAAAGGTTTGATGTGGCCTTTAGCCATGTAACTTGGCTCATTTTGGTTGAATTGATTGTAAGCTTATATATATATGTATATATATGCATGCATATGTCAACATTTTCTTGGTGATGTAATTTATTAATGCTTGGCAAATGGTTTTAATTTGGACGCAAATTTATGACTCGAAATTGTATGATTATTAGTGTAGTAAGCCCAGTAATGCCTCAAACCTTATTCCGGCATTGAATACGAGTAAGGGGTGTTACATAAACCTTACCACTCTTTCATGAACACAAGCATATTTCCATTTGGACACTTTCCATTTCAATGCATAACTTATAACTAAGCATAATATAATCCATCCAATAGCTTGGCCAAGGCCTAAGCATTCACACCAAACAGTTAGCAATATAAGCATAAGACATAGGCAATTTACTCATGGATGATCACAACATTTAAACATGTAACATATGAATATATCATCTAACTCAACTTACATTTATCCAAGTATTACCAATTCATATGTGAACATGTCTTAGTTCTTATCAAACTCTTACTATTTCCTTTCAAATCATGCTCTTTGAACCATTTAGAATTTGGATACTCGGGATAGCTCACATATAGTGTGCTAGCTCATATAACTATAATTCTTCAATTCCTATACATGTATGCTCACACGAGTTGTGAATCAGAATGTTCACACGAGCTATGAAAATGGGCTTGCCCACACAAGCTGTGGGTCGAAACGTAGCTACATGATGTTGCTCACACGAGCTGTGGAGTATCCGCAACACATACCGGACCTCACCCTTCGGTAGGACATTCAAGACCAACACCCGAATCATGTAAACCCTAATTACATGTCATTTATATCCTACAAATTCCTAAGGTTCAAACGAGGCTCGATAGTTGTCGAAACATCGTTGGATTTTCAATCGTTTCATTACAAGATAATTTGCATACAAACACACCTATATATATATTGATTTAATCACAATATAATCACATATTAACATTCAGTTTAATCAAAATTATACATAATACAGTTCATACGAACTTAACTGGCTAAATTGTAGAAATACCAAAGTTTAGGGGCATTTTGGTAATTTTCCATTTTCCTCTATTTTCCACCCGATCTTGATCTAAAATAATAATTTCATTCAAATCAATTTAGAAAGTAAAACAATATATTTCATGTAAATTGGTCATTTTTTACATTATTTAAAAATTGCACCTAAAGTTTTACTTTTATTCAATTTAGTCCCTGAGCCCAAAACATACAAATTAATCATTTTTAATGCCAAATTATAATAGCTGAATATTCATTGCACCCATATCAGCCCATATTTGTATTAATTTCACATCAACTCCTTGTACTTTTACTATTTAAAAAAATTAGTCCCTAATCGAAAAATTCATCAAAAATCATTTAAGAAAATATTTTTAATTATCAATCAACTTTCCAAATTCATCATTTAACATCAAAAGTCACAAGATTCATCAATGGAAACATTCAAAATCTTTAACAGTTTCAAAATTGAAGGTATGGGCTAGCTAGACCTAGTTGTAACAATCTCAAAAACATAAAAAGTTACAAAAAAGGGGGGGTTAAATCGGACTTACATGCAACCTATGAAACTTGGCCGAAGCTTGAAGGTCCAACAATGGCTTTCTCCTTTCTCAAATTCGGCAAAACATAAAAAGACTTTAATTATTTACCTTTTAATTTGTTTTATTTTTAATTAATAAGACATACATATTTTCATAATAAGACAAAGCCAACCGCGCACTCATATGTAATATGATATATTTACCATATTAGTCCATATATTTTCATTCATAAAGCCATTTAATCACTCAAATCAAATAGCGATCAAATTTTTCATCTTTTACAATTTAGTGCTTTTTAATTAATTAACCATCGAAACGTTAAAATTTTTCAACAATAACTTTAATATCACCTTAATGACACTTCATAAATATTTCTAAAAATATTTACATCTCGGTTTATAGACCGAGGTCACGATACCTCATTTTCTAAAATCACTTGACCTTAGGGTCATACCACTTGAACTTAATAAATCGCTTATGTAACATAATTTATCAAATCAAAAACCTTTTTAAAACCAGATTTGACTTGTAAATATTAAATAATAATATTTATGAACTTACTCATCTAATTTGGTGGCCTTAAAACCACTGTTTCCAACACTACTGAAAACCGAACTGTTACAATTTTATTCGCATCACTATTATCTAATTGGATAATGGAAATTAAAACACAAACATTTGAAAACCATCAAAATTAAAAATTAAATATCAAAACACTAAAATTATAAAACAATCAAGATATAAAAACTTTAATATAAATCTTCAAATATCAACATATATTAGTGAAATATTAAATCGAATCAATCATTCCAAATCGAAATGAAACTTAATCAATTCCTAATAATTTGACATGATGAGGCTCAAATGTCACATATTAGAATCGAAAAACTGGTATAAAAGTTAATAAACCAAGATCTGTCATGTCAGACCATCAAGAACAAAACAAGAACAAAACTAAATGCAGAAGCGTATCTCGAACAACAGAAATGTGCAAGTGTACACAATCACAACAAGCAATAAAGTGACAAGTAAATTTTGAGTAATCGTACCCACAGGACCTGTGAAAAGAATTATTTGTGAATGCAATTTTAAAAACACTTTGGTGAAGAAAAATATTTTGATTTGAAGAGGTGATTAAAAACTACGATTTTAACTAAGTAAAAAAATAAAAATAAAAATAAAATAAAAGTTTCAATGCACGATTTCAAAAGATGATTTTAATCAAGATGACATAATTGTGTTAGATTAATTACATTTATTAACTTAGAATTATAAACTCATGTTTATTTTGTTACGAATAAATTCACGGCAACTCGTTAATTTGCTAACTTATGAACATATCTCTATGTCAATTCAACCGATTAAGCAAATTTTAATAAGCAAATGTATTAATGCACATACATACTTATGAAATTAAAATCATCTCTTGTACATATCTCTATGCCAATTCAAACAATTTAATTTCTACCTTGAAACAGTTTAATCACAATAGTCTTGCAAGTTATGCAAGGCTAATGTATCGTTAGATATTGTTGCTAATTTAATCCTCAGCTACCTTAGATGATTAAACATATACTGATTAAGTATCGTGCAAATTAATTACAATTTCAATCTATTTAAATAATTAATTCATTATTTACCTTACAATTGTAAAGTAAGAATAACTCAGTCACGGTTTTACTTAATCAAACATCTTACAGAGGCCTATAACAACACAAACACAATTTTAGTAAATTAAGTAGACGAAATGCAATCAACCTAACACGAATTAAATTTAAGTCATATTAATTAAATTGAACATATAAACATCACAGATATTCATAGGCATGTTCATTATAACAACAACAAAATTAAAAGGATAAGGAACAAGAATCAAATCCAGTGTTTTCTCCATAGCTTGACTAGTTTGCTCCACTCCTCCTTCTCTGGTTGTTCCTGTCGAACCTAGGCTTCTACGAACACTTGAATGCTGCTCCAAAAGGTGGTTTCTTGACTCGTTTTCAAGAGATGAAATTGGGAAGAGAATACAGGAAGAAAATGAAGAACAATGGAAGGGAATGAAGAGAGAAAAATGAGAGAGAAGTAAAGAGATAAGAAGGGTTGAGATGTGTTTGAAGTCATCAGAAAAGGGGGTATTTATAGGTCGAGATGGCTGCTAAAATTAGCAAAAATCAGCAGCCATAGAGTCCCCTCATGGCCAGCCACACATGTGGCTTTCTTCAAACTTGTTATTTTAAGGTAAGGACAAATCTAAAAAAGCACAAATAGTGGAGGGGTTTGAATGCAATTTCAATGAGTCTTCAAGGGACATTTTGCAAGTTACATAATCAACCAAGCAAGCTGATTGGGTCAACTTGTGGGGCGGTTTTGGGCTACCCAGTGCTCAGTTGGATCGATTTTCTTGGTTCAGCTCAACTAGGCCACTTTTTATAATTAATTAATTAATAATAATTTATTTAACCTAAATCAAATTGGATTAAAATTAAAATTAGTTATATTATGAATTAATACACATAATTTGGACCGCCTTAGGCTGAAAAATTAATTCGCCTTGATGCTTCAAAATTGCTTCTTGGTTTTGTGCTTCTAGCAGTGTCTGTCAAGCCATTTTTGCCCTTTGTGCGAATATATCGAAAATGATCAAAATTAATCAAAATTTACTATAAAATTAAGTAAAATTCAACATTTTAATAATTTAAGTACAATTAAATATTTTTTGACAAGAATTTTACCGAAACTGCATGAATTTGAGTTAAAAAGGGCATGAAAAAGTGTGTATATTTTCATGTTTCCACCCCCCCCAAATTTAATTCATTGCTCGTCCCAAGTAATGCACAAATTTGGAAAGAATTTCTCGAAAGCACATTTGAAAACTTTCTTCAGAACAACATTCTTCCCAAAGATCATGATTTAAGTATACTTATGCTCAAAAACAAAAAATTTGATACTTATTTTACTTATGTATACATATTATTCAAATTAATCTCAATTATTATTATGATAGTAAAAATAGACTAAGTGCTTTCTCAATAAAGAAATGCTAAATTCCTACCTATTTGATTTTATTCCCTTATTCAAGAAAGTTGCAATCATTAAGTTTAAATTATGCCTTCATATGTTGAACATAACAGTTTCTCTCCACTAATGTAGGTAGCATAGAAACTTAAATCAATAGGTCTTTAAAAGGATTGTAATGTGGCTAGGCTAGGGGTGGGTAAAAGATAGGTAAATTTAGGGTAAAAACCCTAGGCTCGGCTTCAATCGGACCTTCAGAATAATTATCTTCAATATACCAACTTACTTTACTTTCACATGCTCTTTTTTATCTTCGAAAAGAACATATGCTCTTTTTTTTACATGAGTATTTTACTATATATACTGCAATTTTTTGAGCATTTGATACTTCTTTTCAACTCCCTCAAACTTATTTTCAAGGAACATTCTGAATAGCACTAAGTCTAGTTTGTGGGACAATTTAAAGATAATTACGAGAAAAGTGATGGCTAAATATTGCAAGGGTTCAAATAAAATTAGGCCATATAGTCTCAAAGTTGGGTTCCAAAGGATAAAATTCATCATGGTTGGCTTGAAAGGCCCAAACGGTCCAAAAAAAAGTTTCCTAAATCATTTTCAACTTCCCATGCTTCCTAGGATTTCGCCTCAAGAAACTACTAAGTCAATTCTAGAGACTTAAACTTTCATGCACTCCTAACTTTCCTAAGGAACTAGAAATTTTATGTATGATTTACATGGTTTATTAAAAATATATTTGTCATATTTCAGTTAACATAACAATTATTGAAGTAATCAAACTTTATTCATACTGAAGTTTTGCGTACTTAACAAAATTTCAAATTTTTGAACAACATATAACCTAATCATGACTGAAAGAAAAATTTATTCTGAGCAGAAATAATTTCAATTTTTTGGTCCCCTACTTTAGATGAACAATGTCCTCATTGTTTAAAAGTGAATAAATATTATAAACCAAGTAGGATTCTAGAAAAGAGGAGGTGAATCAATTTGACTACTTAAGTACCAAGCTCTCTCTAAATACAATCTTAGACATGTATATATCTATTGCATTTTACGACTTCTTCATTTTTTATTTATGAATTCCACCTCTTATTTTATTATGTGAAAATAAAAATTCCTAGTAAAACCTAATCCTAAAATATTAAATAACCTAAGAACAGAAATAAAATAAAGTTAAGATCCCCCTTTTTATCTATTTGCATATCCCTCCGAATTTGACTCGTCCTTTGCTCCATTGTCTTTGTTTTTGCATGAATCACTTCGCTCCCTCTTTGATTTTGGACTCCATAGTTCAAATATGAAACCTGGAAACTCAGGTACAAAAATAAATAGGTCACTGTATATTTTTGTAAGAGCACTTCTCATTGAGTCATCCCGTATTTTTTACTATCTCCAATAAGGTTGTGGCTGCCACTGCATATGTTGCATTATGTCCATCACTTTGATAGCTCATCTCGAAGAATTGGGTGAGGTGATTGAGTCTTAAACATTAAAGTTGCAACGTCAGGTTTGGTTACTAGTTCTATTAGTTATATCTTATTGGGAATTTCAGCTGATTTTATCGATTTGATCTCTGTGGGATCTTCTTCTTCGTCTTCAAGATCCTCACTTTCTTCAACTCGTTGCAGTAGAACAGAGTCTCCTCCTATCCGGTAAGGTTCCCAATTTGTGTACCCTGGTTTATTTATCTTTTTAGCACAAAAATGGTTATTATACAAGGGAAGTAAGCTAGGCCAGAACGTCTAGCAGCACAATTCGACATTTCTCTTAGGATAATTTTTCCCACATCAATGGTCTTTCCAGTTAAAATTTAGTATAATAAGACCATTCGCTGTAATGAAATTGTAGTCCCATGTGAAATAAGCATAAGGCTGAATCGAATGAAATAGAACCATACCTTCACTAGTGGTGTCAAATATTCTCGGCAACAAGTGTGAATTCCTTACTTTGGTACAGTCCACTTAGAACCTAGAACTGTAAGTTCCTCAAGGATTTCTTGCAGATTTTCAGACACAATATTGCCCATCAGGGAAGAATATTTGTTGTGTTCGA
Organism: Gossypium hirsutum; assembly: GCF_007990345.1. Lineage (NCBI taxonomy): Eukaryota > Viridiplantae > Streptophyta > Magnoliopsida > Malvales > Malvaceae > Gossypium > Gossypium hirsutum. The sequence continues at coordinate 80,000,339 of NC_053424.1, read as the reverse complement.
AATCAGGTAATTCAAAGAATTCATTATTAGAGTTTGAAGTTATTGGTACCTTGATTCTGCGAACAGAAACTTCTGTCAATTCGCTTGAGATCAAATTCGAATAAAATTCATGAACTAACTCCTCATCTGCACTAGGTCTTTTCTCACAAAACAACTCCCAATTGAGAGCTTCAACAACTTGTCGAATGCATGCCATGAAATCAAAATAGTTACTTTCTTTCAGTGTAAAGCCTTCTTTGGATGCATCTGTTGATTCTTAAAACTACGTTCGCATCTCGCTTTGGCTTCCTCACAGTGGAATTTATTTTGTGATTCGTCAATTTGAGCAAAAGCACGAGTTCTCTTACGAGGCATGATTAACCTGAACATAAGATGGAAACAAACTTTTTCTCAAAAATTTAATCAGTATAAAATATTAATAATTCAATAAATTGAAAAATTAATTAATTAAATAAAATTAATATTTAGGAGAAAATTTATCTTACCTTATCTTTTTAAAAGTTAAGAACTCAAAGAAAATAAATCTAAAGCAAAAGAGGTCAGTTTAGAGATGTTTGTAGGGTGTCTTGATAATGTGGTGCGAGTGGCAAGGCAGCAACGGCATACTAGGGAGTAACAGGATATGCATGTACCATGTAGATATGCAACAAGCAGGCAGCATCATTGGGCGAACAGCAGGGCTGGTGCATTGGCATGCGCCAGTACGTACGTGAGAGTCAATCTGGAGCGAGCGGGAGTAGCAGCGTGAGCTGCTAGTGCGCATGTGAGCTGCTGGCTGAATGGGGCTGCCAGGTGGTTGTGGCTATAGGGAATTGGGAACTGTGGCACTAAGTGATTTGGTGGGTTTTGGATGCTAGTTTTGATTTAGGGATTAGTGAAAAAAAATGTAAATGGTGGGTGAAATTTATAGTAAGAGGAGTAGGAGTTTAATTAGAATTCTTAGAGCAATTTAGTATTTAAAATATTCTAAGTTCTAATTCTACATAGAGTTAAGAACAATTAATAATTAATATAATGCATATTAAATTATTATTTGCTATAAATTTATTAAAGATAAATAGTTGTTAAATAAAATATGATAAAATTTAAACTAATCCTAATTCTATGCAAAGTTGATAATAATTAATATATATTATAATGGATATAATTATATATTAATGATAATCATCTTATTTATTAAATTAAAAACATTTATTCTAGATGCCTTTTAAAAATATTTAAGAAAAAGAGACATCTAATTTTTAATATTTACAAAAAGAGCAACCAAATTTGGAAAATAATTCAATTAAGTACCTATACTTAAAGAAAATTTGAAATTGAGTTGCAATTTAAAACTTGGATGAAAATTGACCCTTTTATTTGAAAAACTAAATTTATTTTTCCATTTAGGGAATAATTTCTTGGAAAATTATGTTAAAATCAATTCCCAAGAAATATTGGAGGGGTCACAAGCGGTCCCGCTTAAGTTCCAATATCCTAGATAGAATTTATTTAAACATACTAATCCTGAAAATATACCCTGAATCATTTATTTAAAAAGGATAACAAGAAAAATTAATCATATGATAAAATGAACGAGATTTGATCTCGTTCAATTTTATCTCCCCTGTAATGTTTTAAGCGCTGAGCATTAACTCAAAAATTACCTCCTTTACTTTGAATTTCAACAACTTCGTATGGATAAACTCAGTGAACCATAAATGGACCGGAAAAAAATGATTTTAACTTACCTGGAAAGAACCTTAATCTGGAATTGAATAATAAGACTTGCTAACCTGCTTCAAATTCTCAAACTCAAATGTGCTTGTCATGCCATTTCTTAAGTCTTTCCTTGAGTAATTTAGCATTTTCGTATGAGAACATTCGGAATTCTTCTAACTCATTAAGTTGGAGCATCCATTTCTCTTTAACAAGCTTAAGATCCAAGTTGAGTTGTTCAAGAGCCCAATAAGCCTTGTGCTCTAACTCCAAGGGCAGATGACAGGTTTTCCCCAAGACCAACCTATATGCTGACATCTCTAAAGGTGTCCTGTATGTTGTCCTGTAGGTCCATAAAGCATCATCCAGTCTTTTGGACAAATCTTGTCTATTCAGGCAAACTATCTTCTCGAGTATGCCTTTGATCTCTTTATTTTCCAGTTCAGCTTGCCCATTCGTCTGCGGTTGGTAAGCTGTGGCAACCTTGTGCTTCATACCACGTTTGTTGAGTAACCATTTCAACCACTTGTTCACAAAATGGAACCCTTCATCACTGATGATGGCTCTGGGGTTTCCAAACCTTGTGAACACATGTTTTTTGCGAAAACTTCATCACAACCTTAGCATCGTTTGTCGGATATGCCTCAGCCTCAACCCATTTAGACACATAGTCTACTACTACCAATATGTACTTGTGACCAAAAGATAAAGGAAAAGGACTGAGAAAGTCAATACCCCAAACATCGAATAATTCTACCTCAATGATGTTTGTTCAAGGCATCTCATTTCTGTTGGTGACATTTCCAACCCTTTGGCATTGATCACAACTCCTTACGTAAGCAAACGCGTCTTTAGATAGTGTTGGCCAAAAGAATCCAGCTTGCAATACTTTGGCCACAGTACATGTACCTCTGAAGTGTCCCCCACTCAGAGCTGAGTGGTAATGATATAGAATCTTATATACTTCATCTTCTTCCACGCATCTCCTGATCATTTGATCTGCAGACTTTTTCAACAAGTATGGCTCTTTCCAGAAATAGTACTACACATCGTGAAAGAACTTTTTCTTTTCATAATACGTCTTATCAATCAGCATCAAACCACAAGCTAAATAGTTAGCAATATCGGCAAACTAAGGGGTATTATGAACATGATTTACCTTTAATATATGTTCATCTGAAAATGTCTCCTGGATGGGTATAAGTTGAGAATTCCCTTCTTGCGGCTTCAATATGGACAAGTGGTCTGTTACTTGGTTTTCTACTCCCTTTCGATCTTAGATTTCTGGATCAAACTCTTAGAGTAGAAGTACCTATCGGATCAGTCTCGCCTTAGCATCTTTCTTGACAAGTAAGTACTTAATTGTCGAGTGGTCCATATAGACAGTCACCTTGGTACCTACAAGATAAGCTCGAAACTTGTCAAAATCAAACACAATAGCAAGTAACTCTTTCTTTGTTACCATATAATTCAGTTGAGCTCCTGTCAGAGTTCGACTTGTGTAGTAGATGGGATGAAAAACTTTGTTCCTTCGCTGGCCCATGACAGCTCCTATTGCGAAGTCACTTGTGTCACACATCGATTCAAATGGAAAATCCCAGTCTGGTGTGACGATTATGGGTACTGAAACTAACTGGCTCTTCAAATATTTAAAAGCTCTGAAGCACTCCTCATCAAATTTGAATGCCGTGTCCTTCTCGAATATTTTGCATAAAGGTTTAGCAGTTTTGGAGAACTCCTTGATAAATCTTTGATAGAAACCGACGTGGCCCAAAAAGCTCCTAAAACCCTTTGCAGATGTTAGAGGTAGGAGTTTCTCAATAAAGTCTACCTTTGCTTTATCTACCTCAATTCCATGTCTCGTTATCCGATGCCCTAGAATAATACCTTCTCGTACCATGAAATGGCACTTTTCCCAGTTGAGTACGAGGTTTGTTTCTTCGCATTGTCTGAGTACCTTGGCTAGATTGGTTAGACAATCATCATATGTATCTCTAAATATTGAAAAACCATCCATAAAGACTTCCAAGTATTTCTCAACCATATCAGTAAAAATAGACATCATACATCTTTGAAATGTAGCAGGTGCATTATATAAACCAAATGGCATGCGTCTAAATGAAAATGTACCGTATGGGTAGGTGAATGTTGTCTTGTGTTGATCTTTTGGTGCTACTGTAATCTGATTATACCCCGAGTATCCATGAGAAAATAGTAATAGTCTCGCCTCGTAAGTCTATCCAGCATCTGGTCCAAAAAAGGCAAAAAAAGTGATCTTTTTAGTCCCTTTGTTCAGCTTCTGGTAATCAATGCAAATTCTCCATCCTGTAACCGTTCTAGTTGGTATCAACTCGTTATTCTCATTTTCAACGATCGTAATACTTCTTTTTTTAGTATGCACTGGATCGGACTTACCTACGAATTGTCTGAGATGGGGTAAATTATACCCACATCTAATCACTTGATGATTTCCTTTTTTTACCATGTCCTTCATGATAGGGTTCAGTCTTTATTGTCCTTCAATTGTCCCTTTTTTGCCATCTTCCAAGATGATCTTCTACACGCATACAGATGAACTAATACCGCGAATATTGGCTATGGTCCATCGATAGCCTTCTTGAATTGTTTCAATGAGTTTCTCTTCTTGCTCAATGGTTAATTCCACTGAAACAATCACAGGAAAAGTAGAAGCGTTACCTAAATAAACATATTTTAAATGTTAAGGAAGTACATTGAGTTCTAATTTAGGTGGCTCATTGATTGGCACTTTTGGTTGGGCATAATCCTTATTCTCTAACTCCAAAGATTCTAAGCGGGATTGCGGATTAAATCTCTTTTGATTAGCTTCTAGCAAAGCTAAGTATTTATCCTTTTCTTCATCATTTGGAGGGTCTGATGTCAAAATTTGTTCCAATGGGTCCTCAACATAGTTGAGTTCCTTTTCTACGTTTAATTCCTTTAAATCAAAAACTACAGAACAATCACCAATTGTGTCAGGAAATCACAGAGACTTAAAAACATTAAATGTTACCTAATCATCCTAAACACGCATAGAAAGCTCGCCCTTCCGCACATCAATAAGGGTCCTTCCGCTTGATAGAAAAGGCCTTCCTAGGATGATTGGCACTTCTTTGTCTACTTCAAAGTCTAGAACCACAAAGTTAGTAGGAAAAATAATTTTTTCTACATGTACCAATACGTCCTCGATGTTTCCTTCTGGATGTGCTAAGGAATGATCTACTAATTGAAGTGTAATCGTAGTAGGTTTAACTTTACCTATCCCCAACTTCCTAAATATTAGCATGGGCATTAGGTTGATACTCACACCCAAGTCACATAGTGCCTTACCATAATATGTTGCTCCAATGTTGCAAGGTATGGTAAAACATCTAGGATCCTTCAACTTTGAGGGTAGTTTGTCTCGAAGATATGCACTGCAGTCCTTTGTCAGGGCCACCATCTCAAATTCTCCAAGTCTTCATTTTTTAGACAGGATATCCTTCATGAATTTGACGTAGTTTGGCATTTGTTCAAGTGCATCAACCAATGGGATATTGATATGAAGTTTCTTGAGTACGTCTAGGAACTTTTTGAATTGAATTTTCTGCTTTTGCTTCTGAAGTCTTTGAGGGTTGGGTGGTGGAGGCTTCTTTACTGGAACTGGTTGATTCGTCTTCTGTGGTAATTCTGCATCTAACGAAGTTGTTAGTTTATCAAAATTAGCTGGTTCAGAAGTTGCCTTATCAAATTTTGCAGATTCAAGTTTCGGTGAAACTAGAATTTCAACACTCGGTTGCTCTGAGCCTTGAGCATCACCTGGCTCCTTTTCAACTTCGACGGTGTTGGGCTCTATTGTCTTTCCGTTCCTTAATGTCAACGCTTTACAATACTTCTTCCCTGGATTTCTCGAATTCTCCATATCACTAGGTAAAACACCTTGTGGTCGATTTCTGAATTCAGTTGCAAGCTGGCCATTTGATTCTCCAAATTCCTTAGAGTGGTGTCATTTTTTACCATGTATGCCTTCAATAGGTTCTCTAAGCTATTGGACGGTTCAGATTTATTGGTTTCTGAACTTGTTGGGGGGAAACTAGGTGGTTGGGTCAATCTAGGTTGGGTGTAAGTGTTACTGGTTCCAACCCTTTGGTTACTCCAGGAAAAATTTGGGTTTTTGCCACGATGGGTTATAGAAATGGGATTGTATCCCTTGCCTTCCTCAATTTTGGTTCTGGTTACCCATGTAATACATGGATTCTGGGTTTGATGGACATTCTTCGAACAGATGTCCTTCCCTGTTACCCATGTAATACATGGATTCTGGGTTTGATGGACATTCTTCGAACAGATGTCCTTCCATGCAATAGACAGAGGCTACATTTTCAAATTGATTTGGTGGTTATGCTTCAAAACTATTAAACCCATTAATGGTAAAATTTTTAAGCATTGAAGATATTGAGGATACCTCAGATGCAAGTGAAGTAAGAGCGTTTACTTCATGTATTCCAGCGACTCGTCTTCCAAACGCTGGTCGATTAGTTGGCCGTTGATAATTGTTACTGGCAATCCTCTCAATGATTTCATAAGTCTCATTATAAGACTTAAAAAGGAGAGCACCATTAGTAGAAGAGTCCACGACCATCCTTGTGCAGGTATTGAGACCATTATAAAATGTCTCAAGTTGGATGCAATGTGGGATTCCGTGATGAGGGCACTTCTGTAATAATTTTTTATACCTTTCCCATGCCTCATACAAGTACTCATCATCCATTTCTTGGAAAGTAGTGATCTCGTTCCTCAATTTAGCATTCTTGCTAGGCGGGAAATACTTCATGGGGAATCATTCTGCTAACTCTTGCCATGTGGAAATTGAATTTGGTGGCAATAAGTTCAACCAAGCTCGAGCTCTGTCCCTTAGCGAATACAGGAATAGCTTCAATCCTAATGCATTTTCTGGTACTTTGGCTAACTTGAAAGAATCATTCACATCCATAAATAGTCTTAAGTGAAGATGAGGATCATGGGTAGGCATTCCATTGAATTGGCCCACTGTTTGAAGCTTCTGGAACATGACTGGCTTCAGCTCGAATTGTTGTACCTCAATTTCGAGTCTCCTAATACCCGGATTAAGATCATGAAACACTGGCACGGGATACTGTCTTAGAGCTTTATCCCTATCATTAGCAGTAAGGATAGGATTTTGAACATGGTTTGCTCTGTTTCCTTCATTCAAATTTTCAAGGTTCATCTCCTCGGTCCTTCTCTGACTCGCTTGTCTTCTTCACTATCGAAAAGTTTGTTCAATTTTAGGGTTTACAGGGAGTAAATCGATAAATCGGTCAATACTCATAAACACCTGAAATAATCACAAAAAAATTAATTAAGTTAAAATAAACCAAAATGCAAAACTAACAATTTCACAAATAATGACTTTTTAAACAGTACCCGAAAACAGTGCCAAAAAACTTGAAACGACAGAAATGTGTAAGTGTACATAATCGCAACAAATGTGCAAGTGTACATAATCGCAACAAGTAATAAAATGACAAGTAAATGTCGAGTTGTCATACTCACAGGGACTATGAAAAGAATTATTTATGAATGCAATTTTAAAAATACTTTGGTAAGGAAAAATATTTTGATTTGAGAAGGTGACTAAAAACTAGGATTTTAACTAAGTAAAATAAATAAAAATAAAATAAAAGTTCCAATACACAATTTCAAAAGATGATTTCAATCAAGATGATATAATTGTGTTAGATTAATTACATTTCTTAACTAGAATTATTAAACTCATGCTTATGTTGTTATGAACAAATTCACTGCAACTAGGTAAGTTGCTAACTTATAAACATACTTACTTACCAAAAATTCATTTATCTCTTGACTATATCTCTATATCAATTCAACCGATTAAACAAATTTTAATAAGCAAATGTCTTAATGTACATACATACTTATGAAATTAAAATAATCTCTTGTACATATCTCTATACAAATTCAAACAATTAATTCAATCTCATAAGCACATAAAAGATTATGTGAGGTAACAATGTATTTCTATCTTGAAACAGTTTAATCACATTAATCTTGCAAGCTATGCAAGGCTAATGTATCGTAAGATATCGTTGCTAATTTAACCCTCAACTACCTTAAATGATTAAACATGCACTGATTAAGTTTTGTGTCAATTAATTACAATTTCAATCCGTTTAAATAATTAATTCATTAGTTACCTTACAATTGTAATGCAAGAATAACTTAGTCATGGTTTTACTTAATCAAACATCTTACCGAGGCCTATAACAACACAAACACAATTTTAAGAAATTAAGTAGACGAAATACAATCAACCTAATACGAATTAAATTTAAACCATATTAATTAAATTGAACATATCAATATCACAAATATTCATTTACATGTTCATTATAATAACAATAAAATTAAAATGATAAGGAACAAGAATCAAATCCAGTATTTTCTCCATGGCTTGACTAGTTTGCCCCACCCCTCCTTCCCCGCTTGTTTTTGTCGAACTGAGGCTTCTACGAACACTAGAATGCTGCCCCAAAAGGTGGTTTATTGACTCTTTTACAAGAGGTGAAATCGGCGAGGGAATATGGGAAGAAAATGAAGAACAACAAAAGGGAATGAAGAAAGAAAAATGAGAGAGAAGTGAAGAGATGAGAAGGGTTGAGATGTGTTTGAAGTGAGCAGAAAAGGGGGTATCTATAGGTTGAGATGGCTGCTGAAATTATCAAAAATCAGCAACAATAGAGTCCCCCCATGGCCGGCCACACATGTGGCAAGTTTGAAGAATTCAAACTTGCTATTTTTAGGTAGGGGCAAATCTAGAAAGCATAAATAGTGGAAGGGTTTGAATGCAATTTGAAGGAGTCTTCAAGGGCCATTTTCCTAGTTAAATAATCAGCCAAGCAAGCTGATTGAGTCTGTATGTGGGACGGTTTTGGGCTGCCTAGTGCTTGGTTGGATCGGTTTTCTCAGTTCAGCTCAACTAGGTCACTTTTCATAATTAATTAATAATAATTTATTTAACCCAAATTAAATTGGATTAAAATTAAAATTAATTATATTATGAATTAATACACATAATTTGGACAGTCTTAGGCTGAAAAATTAATTCGCCTTGATGCTTCAAAATTGCTTCTCGGTTTTGTGCTTCTAATAGTGTCTATTGAGCTATTTTTCACCCTTTGTGTGAATCTGTAGAAAATGATCAAAATTAATCAAAATTTATTATAAAATTAAGTAAAATTCAACATGTTAATATTCTAAGTACAATTTAATTATTTTATCATAATTAAATATTTTTTGACAAGGATTTTAGCGAAACTGCATGAATTTGAGTTAAAAGGGGCATGAAAAAGTGTGTATATTTTCATGTTTCCAATATCTGAATCCATTGATATCTTGAAATCTTCAAGTCTTGTTGTTTTGATCTTTCAAATTTACACGTATATAATTTAGAATATCTACACAAAAGTAATTTGGAGGCCATAACCTTAATATATAACTTTTGCACATTAATCTTAATTTCTAATCAGCCGATCATCAATTAGAAATTAGTTACTAAAGTATTTACACATGTTTAGCGCATACTTTATTTAATAATTGAAGTCCAATAAGCCCTAACCAAATTAGATCACTTTTAATTTGGACTAACCTTTTTATGATAGTAAAAAATATTTAATTATTCTTATTATACATGTGATGTCCATATTTTTCCAACATAAGAGACTCAATTACCAATGTTCTCATTTAATAAATTCACATGCAAGCATTTCAATAAACCAATCACCCAAGCAATTTAGCACATACCCATCATGCAATTAAACAAAGAATTAAATTTCATACAATAAATATAAAGCATAAGATGAATTACTTAGGAATTGTCTAGAAAATTATTGATTCAATAGAGAGGACACTTCGATACATAAAATAATTGAAAGTCCAAATGGTAATTTATTTAATTGAAAAGAGAAAATAAAGTAATTTGTAATTGTTTGAGTAGTATTTATAGGCAAATCATTTTTAATACATCAATTACAAAAATATCCTTATTAATAAACTTAATAAGGTAACTTTGACTTAGGATTCCTTCATGATACCCTCTTAAATTTGATTGTGTTATGCTCAAGTCCTGACATTTTATGACCAATGTCACGATATTGTCATTAGGGGGCTTTAGGTTCCAACATTAAAGGTTGTGACTCAACCTTGCTCGACTTCTTCAATCTAGGTCTAGGACGGATCTTGTGACATTATAAGACGAATGTTGCGACCTTGACATCAGAGGGCTCAGTGTTACAACATCAAAGATTGAATGTTGCGATTTTGATGGTTGTCTCGTTAGTTGATAAAAAACAAGTAATGTCGCGACATTCATAGGTGATGTCGACCTTGGGGTCATGGAACACTAGGTTGCAACATCACTTTCCCAAGGTTGCAACATTGCATCTTCTTACTTGCATTTGCATTCTCCTCAACTAAGTTCCTGAAAATGTCTTAGCCGCTATTAAGTTCATAGCGACATGTAATTGACATTTTTATTCAACGAAACATAAAATAAACTAAATTTTACCATTAAAGAAAAAACTAACCTAAGTACGAGAAAAATAAAAATACTCAACTAAATCCTCGAAATCAAGCTCTTTAAGTGTGTAAAGAGCTTAATTTTTCATATCGAAATATGAAATATCAGTGGAAAAATGACTACTTTTCCCATTAGCTTTTATTTTTATCTAATTGAGCTTAAAATTTAGAAAATGAAATAAAATATTTACTCATGACTTCTTAATAATTCAAAAATAAATAAATCCATAGGAATCAAATTTTCATATCAAAAAACTAATTAAATTCCTAGAAAAGCATCAGAAATGTGGGGTATTACAAAATATTTTTAAGATCATCACGGATCCCTTTTAATGATACTATCTAACCCAAAAAAGCCACTTTAAATAGCTAGAAGTCACATTTACTTTATTTTGAATACATTTTTTTATCCCTTAGAGTTTGCAATACAATCTAGAAGTATGCATCATGATCATCCTCGGAATTAGAGTACACAAGTAAATCCTCGATGAACACTACCACAAACTGATCCAAATATGATTGAAAGATTTTTTTTCATAAATCCATGAATGTTGGTAGTGTGTTAGATAATTCAAATGGAATAGCCAAGAATTCATAATTCCCATATTAAGTCTTGAATGTAATTTTAAGGACATCAGATTCTTGGGCCCTTCACTAATAATTCCCTAATCTCAATCAATCTTAGAGAACATTAGCGCCTCTTTCAAGTGATTGGACAACTAGTCAATCCTCAACATTTGTATCTAGTTTGCTTTTTTATTAACCATTCTGTATGTAATGTTAGAATTCAAATAAACACCAATAAACATCTTTGCTTAACATTTCATATTGTTTTATGTGTGCTAGTTATAGGTAAAGCGTGAAGGTTCACATGGCAGCAACTCGTCTCAAGTTTCTCACAATATATTGTAGAGACTTTATTTTCTTAATCTGATTTGTTAAGGCATGTACCTAGGACTAGTTTGAGTTTTAAACCATATTTTTTAAATGATTTAAGTTATTTTCACATTTGTTTTTGGCCACATTGGCAAAGTTTTAAGTGATATTATTTCTTTGGTTTATCTGAGTATAAAGAATTTTAATTTTTAATGTTTATATATAAGATTCCAAATGTTTCAAATTGTATGACATGTATGTTGTTAAAAGTAGGTAACTAAACTACTAAGCTGTTATAAATTGCATTACTCGGAGCTTGTGAAAATGTGATGGTGTATTGAGCATATTTTGATGATTGAACTATGTTGGTAACATGATGATAGCAAGATTGATGTGTTTAAGCAAATTTTGGTTCATACCTTGTTTATTTTAGGTCTTTCCTTAACGACTTTACTTGGATAGGTAAATTTAGTATATGTTATTCTTTGACATGTTTAAATTGTGTTATGGATGTATTCTTATGTATTAAATATGTTGAATATATGTTTGGTAGAATTTTAAGATGATTTGGCATGTTCATTTTATGTTTTATGTAAAATTTTTACACTTTTGATTTTACTTTTACAATTCTAAGTACCATGTCTCGAGACATGAGAAATAAATTAGGCTAAGCATGCATCTCCATGTGAATGTCTCGAGCTTGAGACATTCAAAGCCAATAGCCAAACTGTTGTAAGAGTTTAAATCTCAAGACATGGCTCTAGTGTCTAAAGCCATGCGGCCATTTAATGAAACATTGACCTAGGTATTGAGACACATCACCTAGTTTTTGAAATTTAGGCCTCCAACCAATGTTTTAAGGATTATTTAAGCTCAAATATTATTGTTAGTGACATGTGAGTGTTTGAAACTTTAATTTACATATTTATAACTAGAGTTCTACATGAATTGTTTGTATAATTGATTAGTTATGTCGCTCCGTTGACCAATGTATGTTTCGTGTTTGGGTTGGGCGTCGGCTAATAGTGCTCGGAGCGCGGATTAACTCCAGTCTCCTATCATGTGTGTATTTTCTCACTACTCTAGCTATAGAATGGCTACTTCGGGCCGCGATGGGCCGAAAGGGGCCATGTGGGCCCAATGGGCCTAGGGCCCAATTGGATAAGTTGTTTGATTGTGCAGTAAATATTGGACTAGGCTAGGTGAATCTCATATCTATGGCTAGATTTGGGCTCAAAGGGCCACACGAGCGTGTGGGCCCATTTGGGCCGAGAAGGGCTTTAGGCCCATTCATATTGTTATCCCTGTTTAGAATACTTTAGTTTACCAAATTACTGAAATACCCCCAGTTGTAAAATTACCAAAGTACCTCCGGTTTATAAAATTACCCAAATATCCTCAATTTGTAAAATTACCGAAATACCCTCAGTTTGCAAAATTACTAAAATACCCTCGACTTGTAAAATTATTAAAGTACCTTCGAATTACAAAATTACTGTTTTACCCTCAATTTATAGAATTACTATTTTACCCTCGATTTACAAAATTATCGTTTTACCCTTGATTTACAAAATTATCGTTTTACCCTCGATTTACAGAATTATCGTTTTACCCTCGATTTATAGAATTATCGTTTTACCTTCGATTTACAAAATTATTGTTTTACCCTCAATTTATAGAATTACCGTTTTACCCTCGATTGACAGAATTACTATTTTACCTTCAATTTACAAAATTACTGTTTTACCCTCGATTTAAAAAATTACTTTTTTACCCTCGATTTACAGAATTACCATTTTACCCTCGATTTATAAAATTACCATTTTACCCCTAGCGTGTTAAATGATTGTTTTGCCCTTGTGGGCAAGTGACTGACTTGGACTGTGTGGTTGACGGATTTGATTGTGAATATATGTTGGTGATATGAATGACTTGACTGTGACTGTTTGATTCAAGTATAGGCATGATATTCTAATTATGTATGTTGTATGCCATTACATGTATATCTGTTGCATGGGACACGAGTTTATATTGATGGAGGAAGCGTTCTGGCAGCCTCGCTGCAATCTGGTGGCTTCGCCACATATATATATCTATTCTGGTGGCCTAGCCACAATATCTGTATCTGGTGACTTCGTCACAATATCTGGCAGCCTCGCTGCAATTTCTGTGGTGTGTAGCGGTTGGGTAGGTCGAGTAGTCTCCCCACATAGTGTAAGGTTGGTACGGGGGTGTATGCGGCTGGATTAGGTTGGAATTGCATTCACATTCTGATTTTGATTCTGTTACCTGATTCTGATTCTGTCACCTGATTCTGATTCTGATTCTCATTTTGATCGTAGTTCTGATAATGTCTCTTATTCTATAATGGGCTAAGGCCTATATGGTACTGTCTGTTAAAATGGGCTTAGGCCCAATTGATACTGAAACTGTAAGTAGGGCTGAGGCCAAATTTTTAATTCTTTTATATGACTGACTGTTCCTTTTATATAGTAGGGGATTTCACACTGAGTTTTCGTAAACTCACCCCATTTATTAACCTTTCAGGTAATTTCTAGCCTTAGACGGATCGGAGCTGCGAGGGGCTCGGAGGAAGTCACACACATTGTTTATGTTACAGTTTTGATTATTACTTTTAAATGTTTTTATGTGGGTTGTAGTAAAGCCGTTCTAATTTTCTGGATTTCAAATTTAGAATTTTATTTATTGTTCTTATAATTGCTAGTATTAGAACATGGTTTTCCAAAGCAACTACTGTTGTTCAAAACATCACGTATCTGCAATTGTTTTTAAAATTAAGCTTCTGTAACTGCCAAGATTTTTACAAGGCTGTTAAGAATGTTATTCAGTTGAGGTTTTCTAATAAGGTTTAAAAAGGGTATAAGTTTTTAATTATTAAGAAGGGTTTTTAATGGAAACATGGTTTTCAAAAAACACTTCAATGTGACACGCCATATTCGAGCCAAACTTTCGGGTCGGGTTTGGGGTGTTACAAACGAAGATTGACACGGCCGTGCAACATGGCCATGTACACTAATGCGCCCAATTTCAAAAACCACAATATGCACGGGCTGAAATGAAGGAACACGGACGTGCCCCACGGCCGTGTGCCCCAATTTCTCTATAAACACCTATTATTTATTTTATTTTTATCTTTATATTTTGAAATTACTTTTTATTTCCTTTTAATACTATTTATTCTTGAGTTTTTACAATTTTTATTTTTGGCTATTTCATTACGAGTAATTATGCTCCATTATATTTCCTAAAGAGTTACTGATTTTATCACAGTCATAAAGAGCTCCAAAGCTCATCATCAAATAGGAACTAAAAACTCCAATGGCAAAGGACTTATGGACTAATGAACCTCTACCACCACCGGAGTATCCTCCTCCACTCTCATTATTGCCTTGGTCGATTGTTCTCCATAACTCCAATTCAAGGAGTTCATTCATCATTCAGGAAGTTTTACTTCACTCCCTATCTTCTGATTATTTATTTATATTTTTCAGTATATCTATCTTTGTACATTGAGGGCAATGTACATCTTAAGTGTGGAGGGTCTTTCATATCATCATTAGAAATCCCTGAATTTTGTCTTATTCTCACGTGAATCACTCATATCACTATTAGAATGAATTTTAATTAATTTATGATTTTTATTGATATGTCTTGAATTAAAACATAGGCATTTACGCATTGATGGTTTAAACTTTAAGACATTAGGAAATCAAGCATGATAAGTTGATTTTTGAAGAATTATAAACTTTTAGGTTGTTTCCCTAAGTTTAGGTATTATCGTGAGTTGAAATTCACAAGTTTAAACATAAAAAAGCCATAATTTTTGTGAGATCTTGAGCCTTTAGAGCATATTTTATTTTATTTCTTTCATGCTCACTTTTATTATTAGTGCGTCAGTATTGATTTGTTATTCTAGAACTTGCTTGATTATGCATGTCAAGACCACACCATTTGATTTGATATGTCAAGATGATAAAGGCACTTAGGTTTAACCCACTCACTCCACAAAAGCTTATCTTCATAATTGACCCTTAGTGAACCCCTTTGAGCCTAACAAGCTATTAATTGATTTACCCTAAATATTAACCCATAACCTATTATTATTGAAATCCACTAATTTGATCCCTATTTTTGTCGAGATTTGATTTGAACTAATTGCTTAGCTATGTTTTACTTTTCTAAATATTTGACTTGTTCTTAAAAATATATATATATTTTACTTCAATACATATTAGTAGTAATTCTTCATTTTTGAGCTTGAGTGTTAATTCCATATTCTAAGAAGAAGCTCACATGTATTCAACTAATGACTGGTTATTTTTCTAGCTAGGTAATTTTTCAATTTAATCTCGATTCTAACCTTTTCTTTCATCTTGTGACCACACCCCCTAACCAAAGCGACATTACAACCCTCTAAAAGACCTTTTTGATTGATGTATCAACTCAATTTATAATGGTGGAGATTTGATTTTCAAGCAAGCCTATGGCAATAGCTTTTCATTTTGACTAATGAGTGCTTTAATTGATGTCCTCAAATACCTTGAGTGATTTGAGTGAATCTTTAGTGAGGATGTTAAACTCTGTGATCTTTTGATCAAAGGTAATCACTTAGATAAGAGGAGACACCTATGTTTTCGTGATAAAATACTCAACTTGGAATGTTTGAAACTTTGATGTACTTTTAGTTGAATTTTCAATGTATGAATACTTATGGATTATTTTGAGATATTATTGATAGGGATTATAAATTGAGAAGAATTTATTTTGATTGTGAGTTGAGGAATTTTAGTTGAGGACAAGCAAACCCTTAATTGTGGGGGTATTTTATAAACCATAATTTATACATATTTTTATCCCATGCTTAGCACATTTATGGATGGTTCTCCTTAGATTTAGTGAATTCGATGCTCCTAATCCTTTAATTTAATGTTTTATACTAAGGTGAGCGTAAGAGAGTAAAAAGAGAGAGAAACGGGCCGAAAATGGAGAAAATGGACCCACATGGGAAATCCACACGGGCTGGACTACCTCACATGGGTGTGTCACACGGTCGTGTCCCTTTGACAGAATTATAGCACGACTTACACGAGAAGACTACACTCCCGTGCCTATTCAACAGCCTTGACCACGGGTTGGAGAAATCGCACATGGGCGTGTCCCTACCGAGCCCAAGTATAACCCTATTCGAAAAAGGCCAATTTTGAGGGCTCTTAGGCATTTTAAAGCCTATTTAAACACCTAAGGAGGCACTTAGGAAGTGGTTCGCAAAGTAGGAGGCAAGGAATTACTCAAGAGAAGCCGATTGGTCCATCTCAGAAGCTGGATTCATCATCAAGATTGAAGATCTCCCTTGAATTTCCATTCAGTGGTTTTGGGTTTTCTTTATGTTTTGTATTCATTATTCTTCTGAGATGTTTTGTTTTATAATTATGAACTAAACCCCCTAAAGGCGAATGAAACCTATGACGGATCTTGTTATTATTATCTGAATTGTATGATAAATATTTGACTTGTTCTTAATTATGTATTTTTAATTCTTGTTTTAATATCCCAGGATATTGATTCGAGTTAATGCTCTTATTCAGAGGAGGAATAGACCCTGTCTAAGAGTAAATTTGTCATAATTAAGTGGAGTTAATTGCACGCCTAAAGATAGGGTGATAAGATTTTTCTGGATTAGGGTGAAACCTAATAAGGGGATCCATAGATCGAGTTAATGCAACACTAGGTGTTAATTAGAAAGAGATTTCAATTAATCAACCTAGGGTTAGACGTTATTAGCCTCGAGAGAGATAATAATATAACTTAGGGATTTCTACGGATCAAGTCAAATGAATAAATCATCTGATTCAGAGTCAAATAAAAAGTGAAGTCTAGGTGGATTTTTCCTTGGGTATTGTCTTAATTAATCGAATTTTCCCAAAAGCTTTTCCCTAATTCTCTCTGTGCACTCTTAGTTTAGTTAATTAATTTAGATAAACAAATCCCTTAATTTTTAGGCTAGATAATAAAAAGAAAGTAATTAATAGTACTCTTGGTTCCTTTGGGTTTGACAATCCGGTCTTGCTAAAGCTATACTACTGTTCAATAGGTACAATTGCCTTCATCGTGATAATAGTTAGTTTCAAGAACGCTTAATTATAAATTTTTAAAACCTGTCGTGAATATCACGTATCAATGCCATACTTTTATATTCACAATGTCAAAAGGAACCAAAATAAGGTTCGATAGTGTGGTGATGATCCTCGATGATCCCCAAGCTCTCAGTAGCTTTGATATCTGTAAAATAATGCAAACACACACAAAGTAAGCTTTCAAAAGCTTAGTAAGCCATATAAAAATAAACTTAACATTCAAAATATGAAAGCATCATCAAATTACATATACTCCATGGCCAAATACTATCTCAAACCACATAGTTTATATACATTTAACATATTCCCAATTCATTTACACATATAGCATATTTTCTCATACTTACAACATATATCATCACTTGTACATATACTTATCTTTTATTCTCAAACATAGTTAAAATTTCAAACCTACCTGAATCGGATACACATCACATATAATCATTCGTTTCTCGAAATTCTCGTTGAATTGTTTGGAATCATAAGGATACGCGGATAGCTCGAAAAGCTCGTACAATGCCAACGTCCCAGACATGGTCTTACATGCAATCAATTATCGATGCCACTGCCCAGACAGGGTCTTACACGAAATCAGATACGATGCCAATGTCCCAGACGTGGTCTTACACGTAAATCATAAGTCGATACCAAGTCCCAGACGTGGTCTTACACGATAACACATATCAGATTCTATGTCATGACATATGTATCCTAACTATTCCTAAGGTTTGTACGGGGACTTTCGGACGTCGAAACTTTGTCAATGCTTTCTCAGATGTCTCATTTTTCTCAACTCATACATTCATCCATCATAGTTCAATAGCATATAATTGATAGTAATTCAATTTTAAACGCATTTATTTGCATATAGACTTACCTCAAACGAATTCGGATAGACGGAATCGGCTACTCGACGACTTTCAATTTTCCCCAATCTAATTACATTTTCTTTAATTCTTGTTCTATATAAATTAAAATTTAACTCTTTTATTTACCAAATCATTCAAATCAATCCAAAAACACATATTTAGGGCATTTTACAAATTAGCCATCACATTTTCACATTTTTGTACTTTAGTCCTTAATCACAAAAATCACAAAATATACAAAATTTCCATATACTCATGTTAGGTTAAATTCTCATAGCATTCATATAAGCCTATATGTTTCATTATTTCACATTTTAGTCCCTCAATTTACAAATCTTACAATTTAGCCCATTTTACTCAAATTCATAAAAAATTCAAATACAAAATATGTCAACCCAAAACATATCTTTCATTTTCTATCAACTAACTTCACAAAACTCGTAATTTCATTAGTGGCTCAATTCAAAATCATCAAGAAAATAAGAAATTAGAGCATTGGCTTGATAGATTATTAAGCAACGATCATAAAAACGTAAAAATTATAAAAAAACGGATCAAAACACATACCTAATTTCAAACTCAAAGTGCTAAAACCCTAAAACAAGAATATGGCTTCTTCTTTCTTTGTGAATTTGGAAAAATGGATGATAATATGACTAAAATTATGTTTTGTTTTATTAATAATAACTTTAATAACTAAATACCAATTTTACCCTTAATAAATAACATTTAAAACATTAGCATTAAGGCCATAAATGTCCACTCATGCTTTCAATGGTCTAATTGCATCATAAGGACCTCTCTTTTTGTAAGACAAATCAATTAAGCACTTTAACAAACAGTAGGGAACTTTTACATTTTACTCAATTAGGTCCTTTTATTAAATTGGGCACACAAAGGATTAAATTTTCATACGAAACTTTCACACATGAAATTGACATATTATAAGCACAAAAAATAATATTAAAATATTTTCTAACTTGAATTTGTGGTCTCAAAACTATTTTTCCAACTAGGGTCTAAACTGGGCTGTTACAATTCTCCCCCTTAGGGATTTTCGTCCCCGAAAATCTTACTATTGAACAGATTCGGAGATTGTTGTCTTATAGTATTTTTGGGCTCCCACGTAGCCTCTTCAATACCGTGTCGATGCCACATGACTTTTACTAACGAAATTTTCTTATTTCGCAATTCTTTAACCTCACGAGCTAAAATACGAATCAGTTCTTTGTCGTAAGTCATATCAAACTGAATCTCAATCTCAGATGGAGGAATCTCATGCAAAGGATTGAATTTGTATCGTCGAAGCATCGATACGTGAAAAACATTATGAATCTTTTTAGTTCGGTGGCAACAACAATCTATATGCAACCAGTCCAATACGCTCGATAATCTCATATGGCCCAATGAATCTCGGACTCAATTTTCCTTTTCAACCGAACTGAAGTACTTTCTTCCACAGGGATACTTTTAGAAACACTTTGTCGCCAATCTCAAATTCAACATCTTTTCATTTCAAATCTTCATATGACTTCTGATGATTCGAAGCTGCTTTCAGACTATCTTGAAGCACTTTTACTTTCTGTTTAGCCTCGTGAATCTTATTCTCGCTGAGCTCAGCCTAATACAAATTTGTACGATATTTGCGACCATATAAGGCTTTGTACGATGCCATTTTAATGCTCGATTGAAAACTGTTATTATAAGTGAATTCAATCAAAGGTAAATATTGTTCCCACGTACCTTCAAATGCAAGAATGCAACATCTCAACATATCCTCGAGTATCTAAATAATCCACTCGAATGACCATCCGTCTGCGGGTGAAAAGCAGTACTGAAGTGCAATTTCGTACCCAAAGTATCTTGCAATTTCTTCCAAAATCATAATGTGAATCTCGGATCTCTGTCTGACACAATAGATAATGGCACACCATGCAATCTCACAATATCGAAAATGTATAACTCAGCTAATTTATCAAGTGAGTAATCAGATCATACCAGAATAAAATAGGGTGATTTCGTTAATCAATCAACTACAACCCGGGTTGCATCTTTCTTCCTCAAAGATAGGGGCAAATGCGAAACAACGTCCATTGTCACTCTATACCATTTCCATTCCAGAATCATAATTGGTTGTAACAAACCAGAGGGCACTTGATGTTCAGCTTTAACTTGCTGACAAATTAAGCATTTCACAACAATTTCAGAGATATCACGCTTCATACGAGGCCACCAATAAATGTATTTCAGATTATTATTCATTTTCGTGCTACCCAGATGAATAGATAAACGACTGTTATGAGCTTCATTCAAAATCATCTGAATCAATTTTGGATTTCTCGGAACACAAATTTGATCTCAGAATCTCAGACAATTATCTTTATCAACTTTGAATTTTGAATTAGAATCCAAATCACACTAAACTCGTTTTGCAAAAATCTCATTATCAATCTTTTGATCTTCGAACCATCATTGGACACAACCAAATGAGCATTTATCGCACCCAAAGCAAATAGTGATTTTTGACTTAAAGCATCAGCAATAATGTTTACTTTTCCCAGATGATAATCAATCACAAGCTCATAGTCTTTTAGCAGTTTTAACCATCTTCTTCATCACAAATTCAGATCTTTCTGAGTGATAAGATATTTCAAACTCTTATGATCAGAATATACATGACATTTCTCACCAAACAAATAGTGGGGCTAAATTTTCAAAGCAAACACAATCACAGCTAATTCCAGATCTTGCGGCTTTAACTGTCTCGAAGCATAAACAATGACTTTTTGTAACACTCCAAACTCGGCCTAGACGCTATGGCCGAAATCTGGTGTTTCACATTGAAGTGTTTTTCGAAAACCATGTTCTCATTGAAAACCCTTCTTACTATTTAAAACCTCTGGCCATTTTAAAACTTGTGAAAACCTCAGTTTCAGTTGGTTTATTAAAAGTCATTCTCTTGAAAACATTATTACCTTTAAAACTTTATTTTCTACGAAAGCTTAGTTTAAAGTTTTGTGGAAACGTGATATTTTGAAAAACAATTATTGTTTTAGAAAAAAACATTGTGTTCTACTGTAACGCCCCAATTTTCGGGAATTCTGTGTATATTGGCAAAAATTTAAAATTTTTGTGTTCTGTCTGTTTGGTGTAGGTTTAATTATGTTAGTGGGCCTTTAGAAGGCCCAAGCTTAGGTTAAAACTCGGTAATTTTAGTTAACTTTAGTTCCATAAGGAAAAAGGGGTTCTGGTTAACTAGGCTTTTAAGTATTAATTGGGCAAAATAAAACATAAGGAAGCAGGTGGCAGAGTGGTATGTGACTCCACTGGAAAGGCTATAAAAGTGGCGTGTGGATGCTAGGGAGAACCAAGGTTCAAGTTACAATAGGAGCATATTAAGGGAATTATTTTTTATGTTTAGAAAGGGTAAGTAATGGAACTCAAGTAAAAGACTGTCAGGAGGAGTTTGAGTTGCTCAGGTGATTGACTAAAGAGGGATAAGGGAGAGGATTTAGGAGCAGATTAGTGTGAGAAGTGTTGGCCGAATGGTGGACTCTTGAGGAGCAAGGGTTGGCCGGTCAGGGGTTTTTCTTTAGGGGGCAAGTTTCGGCTAGGTCAAATGCCAATGATAAGTTCGGCATTAGGGGTAAGTTGTGCCATTTTCTGACCATCCTTCCTCCTCTTCTCTTCTTTTCCTTTTCTCTCCATCTATTTTCTCCTCTTCTTTTCTCCATAGCTGAATTCTTCTACCACTCTACTCTACACCACTTTCTCACTATTACTTTTAAGCCTTACAGCCGACTATCACAAAAGCCGAAATCCTGAAAGTTCATATTGTCTGTGCCGAATTCTCCTAGCAAAAACCTACTGATTTTCTTCATCCTTTTTGATCAATTCTTTCTTTTTCTGTACCCAAAACCTCTGTCGATAAAGCCACTACAAAACCCTCATCTTTTCTTCACTGTTACAAAAAGCTGAAAACGCATAGCCATAAGGACATAGCCGAATTCTAAGATCACTAAAGGCTCGACTTTTGTTATCATTTGAGGGGTTAGATCTGCATCAGAATCGAGTAAGAGTTATTTGGAATCATTGACTGAAGGAACTGGTGGTAAGTTTTTGAACTTAATCTTTATTCCGGGTTTTTAAAAAAGCTGAAACCCCTAAAGGATAGAGAGGCTGTCGATTTGGGTTTGTAGCTCTAAGGGTTGTTATAACTATTTTATTTTGATAATAGTGGGATCTAGAGGCTACTGATTGAAGGCTTGGACAAGTGGAACGACTGGATCTAGACATAATCGCTAACTTCGGCAAAGGTAGGATCGCTAGTGCCTAAGGTGCTTTTGGCCGAATGTGGTAAGGGGTTAATACATAGTTCATTTTTGATAGTTAGATTAACGTGTTACTAATCAAATTGTAGGTAGATCATGTGTGGATCTCGTCAGCATATCATCGCAAACAGGTGTGTAACTAACACCCTCTTATAGACTAGATTGGCAAAAGCCAAAAAGCCGGAATGCCGAAAAGCCGGTATTTTGAGAACTTGCGAGTGTGCGAATGCTCGTGAGATTAATAGTTTGATGTATATGGTAAACTAAAGTGATAAGATTACAAAGTGCACGATTTCGTGCATTTCTATGTTTTTTGGCTTAATGGGCCAAAATCGAGATTATGGGCTAATGGGCCCAATTCGGTAAGAAAACACAGTAAGTATTTCTGGTCGTACGTAAATGGCTATGTTATGCATGAAAACCTTAAGTATAGTTAAATTACTTGAACACCCCTATGTATGGAAAATTACTGTTATACTCCTAGGTGTAAAATTACCATTATACCCCTAGGGTTACTTTTGACTGAAAAGCATGATGATCTGATTCTGTATGATGGATGCCATGATTGTATATCTGTTGCATGGAGACATGGGTTATATTATGGAGGAAGTGTCCTGGTGGCTACCCCACAATTATCTGATCTGGTGGCTCTGCCACATATATCTGTTCTGGTGGCTCTGCCACGATTATCTGTATCTGGTGACTCTGTCACATTATCTGTTCTGGCAGCCATGCTGCATATTTCTGTGGCGTGTAGCGGTTGGGTGGGTCGAGTAGTCTCCCACATGGTGAAAGGTTGGTATGGGGGTGCATATGGTTGGATATGGGTTAGGTTTTGCATAAACATGTAATATATGTTCTGTTCTGTTATGAGCCTATGGGCTTTATTCTGAATTCTGTTCTGGGCTAAGGGCAACTTATTCTGTTTACTGTGGTTTGAACCAATATAGGCTATGGTTGGGTTAATTTACACACTGAGTTTCCCCAAACTCACCCTTTTATTTTCATCCACGCAGGTAATCCCCAACCATAGTGGGCTTGGAGCTGTGAGGGATTTGGAGTGGCCACACGTTCTACAAGTTGGTTTTATTCTGGTGAACTAGACAACCTTTTTATTTACGTTTAGGGTTTTGGGTTTTTTTTAAATTGTAATAAGGCCGCTTAATTTTTTTTTGATGGTTTTAATATGTCTTATTAAGGTAGGTATTACTTATATTTAACTGTTGAAATTGGATAGCTTTAGGGCGCATTTTCAAAAACAGTAATTGATTTCAAAATAACACGATAACAAGCAAAGCTTCTACAATGAAAATATTTTCCAAAATTAATCACTTTTCCTAAAAAGGACTTAATCAAATTGGCTTCCTGGAAATATACATGATGTTAAGGTGTGGCAATGGCGATGTGCATGTCTAGGATTGAATCTGAAGGGAGCTTGGTACTTAAGCAGTCTGATGGACTCACCTCTTCTTTCCCGGTTTCCTACCTGGTGCACAGCTTCCATTCACTTTAACCTGCAATGAAATGTTTTGAACATTTCGATGTGGCACGCCGGATTCGGCCATAACGTCTAGGCCGGGTTTGGGGTGTTACATCTACTCCAGCAGTTATAAAACAGTATATAAAATTCCAAATTTAATACTAGAAATTAAAAGAGTCCTTGTTACAACCCAAATCAAATATAAGTACTTGTAAATAGAGAATTTAAAAGAAAGTCAGAAACAATAGCAGTTGTGTGGGCACCTCCGAGTCCCTCGTAGCACCGATCCTCCTAATGCTAGGGATTACCTGCACAGTTAATAAACGGGGTGAGTTTATGAAAACTCAGTGTTTAATCCCCTCCTAAACTAAAACAGTTAGTAAATAGACAAAATTTGGAATCAGTCTAGGCCAGAGCCCACTAAAAAATCAGTATCATATGTAGATATGCAGACAGATTACCAGCCCAGTCCAACCAACACACCACCTATACCAACCAGCACACTATGTGGGGATAAAATCGACCCACCCATCCAACACACCAAGCTTAGCACTAATTGCGGCACTAAGTCAACAGGACGGCTCAACGCCGTAGACAGGATAGCATATAGCCATAAACAGGATAGGACATAGCCGTAAACATCGCAGCAATGCTACCAGATAACAGGATGGCTGGAAGCCATAAGTAGAATGGTACAAGGGCACAAAGCCATCAATAACTGCATTATGTTAGGGACATAGCCCTCAACTAGAGTAACATAACCGGCACACAACCCTAGGTAAATGTGATCGACACAGAGTCGTCAATAATCATATATGGGCACATAGCCTTAGGTAAATACGTTTGGCAAACAGCCATAATCAGGTTGGCACAGAGCCATATGTAGGTTGGCGCAAAGCCATAATTAGAATAATTGGCTTTAAGCCATCGGTAGCTGTATCATGTTAGGCACATAGCATCAGTGATGGTAATATAGTCAGCACACAGCCTCGGGTAAATATGATCGACGCAGAGTCAATAATCATATATTAGGCTTAAAAGCCATCGGTGGATCCACAATCGTTAAGCAACCATCCGATCCTTAATCGGTGGATCCAAGGTCGTCAAGAAACCATGCGATCCTCAATCGGTGGATCCACGGTCATCAAGCAACCATGCGATCTTCAAATTCTTTCTCTATTTCATAATCCCTACCCATGTGCAACATAATATTATATGAATGCGGCAAATATACATACGGCATACAAAATCATACAAATCACAGTCACAACAGTCCAATCACAGTCATACATTCTCAGTTAAAACATAGTCAAATCAATCAAATTGTATTATCAATGAGTCATACACCCTAGATGAGCAGAACGGTCTTTTTACCTATCAGGGCTATTTTAGTCATTTCACCCTACAAAGTTGTTTTGGTAAATCTACAAACCAAGGATATTTCGGTAATTTTACAAACCAATGGTATTTCTGTAATTTTTAAAAGTCAAGGGTATTTCTATAATTTTGTAAATTAGGGGTATTTCTGTAATTTTCCAAATCAAGGGCATTTTGGTAATTTTTCAAATCAGGGGTATTTTGGTAATTTTAATAATTAAAGGTATTTCTGTAATTTCACAAGTCAAGGGTATTTCGGTAATTTTACAGATCAAGGGTATTTCGATAATTTCACAAATTAGGGGTATTTTGGTAATTTTACAAACTAAGGGTATTTTGGTAATTTTACAAACTAGGGGTATTATGGTAATTTTGCTAATCAAGGGTATTTTGGTAATTTTGTAAACCAAGGGTATCCAGTAATTTTGTAAACCAAGGGTATTATAGTAATTCTACCATACAGGTGCATTTCAGTAATTCTACTCTACAAGGGTATTTCAGTAATACTAGCCTACAGATATGAGATTCACACAGTCCAATCCAATATTTACTACACAATCATACAATTTATCCACTTGGGTCCATGGGCCCATTGGGCCCACATGGCCCAAAGCAACCTAAGCCCATGAGAGCACTCATGATGGCCTCAACCATCACGTCAAAGTCCCATACGTGCGCTCGCAAGCTCGTGTGGCTGCCAGTGTAGTGTGACCGGCATTTCGGCATTCTTGCATTTGCCGTTTTACAGCTAGAGTAGTGCAAAATACACACCTGTTTATGAGAACGAGCTGAAGTCCACGATCACTAACCCTGGCACATCCTGCATTGAGTCTTAATCACTTTTTTTTTCACCAACTCATCTTCTTCGCTCTATTTAAAGCCAGCTTCTCACCAATTCCCATGTTAACCTCCCGATGTGGGATTACTTTCAACCATTAGGAAAATTCCTTATTTTTTTATGTCCACTTCAACCATAGATTTAGTCTAACTCCACCTCCTACACAGCTCAAATAGCAAAATAAATACTCCAATACGCATCCCAAGACTTGAACCTTAGACCACAAAATTACACAACACGCCACCTTGCCAAAGTCTAGGTTTCTTTAAAAGAAAAACCAAAATAAATTGCAAGAGACAAAACTTGAACCCAGACTCCCTTACATCCTTAATGATGCCACAACCACTAGACCCCATGCTTCATTGTGTCATTAGTTAACACAATAATTTGAAAGGTCTTTATCCAAGCACCTAGGGTTTTATTCACTTAAAACCAAAATTTTTACTAAAGCCCAAGTTTGAACCCAAGATTTCTCCAACACTTCTCAGGGCCATTTACCACCAAAGCAAACATTTAATTGTGTCATTTCCTGTTACAATTAAATGCTTATATACAACCTCCTTACGGTCCCATACACAAGGCCCGATAATTCTAGGCCCAAATTTGGGGCGATACACTTTTCCTTCCTGCATCAAAACATATCCCAGACCATTCAATGAAGCATCACTATAGATCACAAATTCTTTACCAGATTCGGTTTGTACTAACACTAGAGCTTCAGTCAATAGGGCTTTGAACTGACCAAAGCTTTTTTGATATTTTTTAGATCAATCAAACTTCACATCCTTCTAAAGTAGTTTCGTTAACGGAGTTGCAATCATAGAAAAGCCTTTTACGAATCGTTTATAATAACCAGCAAGTCCCAAAAAATTGCGGACTTTAGAGACATTTCTCGGAGGCTTCCAATCTAAAATAGATGAAATTTTGCTCGGATCATCTCGGAGACCTGATGCTAATACAATATGGCCCAAAAAACTAACTTCTAGTAACCAGAATTCACATTTGCTAAACTTCGCATATAATTTCTTATCACGCAAAGTCTTTAATACTATTCTCAGATGCTCAACATGCTCAGATTCATCACACGAATAAATTAATATGTCATCAATGAATACGACAATAAATCGATCTAAATACAGTCTGAAAATCCTGCTCATCAAATCCATAAAAATAGCAGGTGCATTTGTTAATCTGAAAGGCATAACTAAGAACTCATAGTGACCATGCCTCGTTCTGAATGCAGTTTTCAGAATGTCTAAATCTTTTACTCGCAACTGATAATAACCCGATCTCAGATCTATGTTTGAAAACACGGTAGCTCCTTTCAACTGATCAAACAAATCATCAATTCGAGGCAGAGGCTATTTATTCTTGGTAGTCACCTTGTTCAATTGACGATAGTCAATACACATTCTCATCGTGTCGTCTTTCTTTTTCACAAACAGAACAAGAGCACCCCAAGGTGAGAAACTCAGTCTAGCAAACCCTCTATCAGTCAATTCTTGCAACTGAGACTTTAATTCTTTTAACTCAGTCAGAGCCATTCTATACGGAGCTATCAAAATTGGAGTAGTTCCTGGTACTAACTCAATGCCAAATTCCACTTCCCGTATCAGAGGTAATCTCGAAAGTTCTTCAGGAAACACATCAAGGAATTCACAGACAACAGGCACTGATTCAACTTTCTTTTCTGACACTTTTGAATAAATCACATAGGCAAAGTAAGCTTTCCAACCTTTTCTCAAATACTCAGAACTTTGATTAAGAAATCACAGCTGGTAACCCATTCAAATCACTAGATTCACTTCGGACTATTTCATCATTCTTCCATCTCAAATAAATAGTTTTCCATTTGCAATTCACAACAGCATCATGCAAGGTTAACCAATCCATACCCAAAATTATATCAAACTCATCAAAAGGTAATAACATCAAATCAGCCGGAAAACAAATGTCTCGAAACATCAATGGACAATTCTTGGAGACTTTGTCAACTAAAACACTTTTACCTAGAGGGTTCGATACTCTAATCACGAATTTAGTAGACTCCACAGGAAAAGTCTTACTGGATACTAATTTCATGCATATATATGAATGTGTTGATCCAGGATCTATCAAAGCAATCACAGAAATATCATAAAGTGTGAAAGTACCAGTTATAACATCTGGAGACGAAGCTTCCTCACCAGCTCGAATGGCATAGGCTCTGGCAGGTGCGTGAGCCTCAGATCGAATAGCAGTATCTTTAGCTGCCTTCTGGCTACCACTCATATTACCCGTATTTCTAGGAGGTCTACCACGAGATGTATTGCCACTTGATCTCAAATTTTGTACAATTTCTTGCTCGACAGACTCGAGGCAATCACGGATGAAATGGTTCAATGATCCACATTTGAAACAAGCTCGATCATACAATCTACAATTACCGGGATGTCTTTTACCACAATGTTTGCACTTAGGGAGATCGAATCGAACATTTCCAGCACTGGCAACAGATGTAGGTAGAGCTCTAAAACTCGAATGGAATCTCCTACGATCTCTACTCGCATATTAGCCTTTGAACAGCTATAATCATTTCGAAACTTCTTTGATACAGATTGAAATGGCTTGCTTGATGATCACTTTTGCACTTCTCTAGCTTCTGAATCAGATTTTCTTTTCTCTTTCTCGAGCTCTTCAGCTTTACATGCTCGTTCAACAAGCACTAAAAACTCTTTTATCTCTAAAATCCCGACTAACAAACGAATATCTTCATTCATACCATCTTCAAATCTTTTGCTCATTATTGCCTTAGTAGATACACATTCTTGAGTACACTTACTCAGTCTTACAAATTCTTGCTCGTATTCTGTAACAGACCTACGACTTTGTTTAAGTTCAAGAAACTCTTTACGTTTCTAGTCGATAAATCTCTAACTGATGTATTTCTTTCAGAATTCAACTTGAAAGAAATCCCAAGTGACTCGTTCTCCCGGAACCACTGATATCAAAGTCTTCCACCAGTGATACGCCGTATCTCTCAGAAGTGAAACGACACATTTTATGCATTCATCCAGAGTCAAAGATAATTCATCGAATACTCTTATCATATTCTCTAACAAGAACTCGGCTCTTTCAGCATCACCATTTGTTGTAGCACGAAATTCTTCAGCTTCATATTTTCTAATGTTATCAACCAGAGGCTTAATCAACTAATTAGGATTAGCTTGTAACATAGTAGAAACTTCCAGAGGATTAGTCGGGGTTAGGGGTTGTTGAACAGTTGGATTAGTTCTAATGTATTGGGTGAACCAATCATTCATCATCTTATAGAAGGCTTGTCTAGCCTCTCCACCATGACTACTCATAGTCGGTCTAGAATCAGATGACACTGTCCCTTACGCAGGAGCAGGTGCATTACATTTGACATCGTCAGCTACGGCTCGTTCGGGATCCATTCTCTATATAAAAACACATTTTCATTGTCAGGATTCATCACACTATCGTAGGTTATAAATACGGCATGTATAGCTAGACTCACAAACACTAGGTTAGTCCTAGAATCGACTAAACGTAGCTCTGATACCAACCAAATGTAACAACCCTAACCCATATCTGTCGCTGGACTAGGGTTAAAGGTGTTACCAAACAAATGAAAATATTTTACAAACAATCCATATACATTATCCACAATCATAGTCAAACATTATCATATTGTCCCTTATATAGGCCATCGAGACCTTAAACATACACTAGAAAGAGGTCGGGACTAAACCAAGTTCATACAAAATTTTTTGAAACTTAAACAATTTTTCAAAGTTGTACAGGTCACACCCTCATGTTAATAGGCTGTGTGCCTCACACGGCTTTAGACACACCCGTGTGTTTAAGGCGAGTCAAAACAGGGCATACATACTGACTTGTCCACACGGCCACAAGACACGTTCGTGTCCCAGGCCGTGTGAAAATTAGGGAGGCTACAGACTTGGGTCACATGGCCAGTCACATGCCCGTGTGTCTAGCCCGTGCTCGAAACTGATTTGGCCACACGGCCTAGCACACGCCTGTGTGTGCAATCGTCTGGTCTGCTCAGGCTCATTTCCAAATGGCCCTCGAGCAACACGGCTGAGACACATGCTCGTGTCCCTGCCCATGTGGGAAAAAATAGGTCATTTACAAGCCCAAAATGCCACCCATTAAGGGTCCTCCCTACAAGCAAAAAATAAGCGTCAATTGCATACCAAATGTTCATCCAACTCACAACCAATACATACACCAATCATGCCATAACATTATCAACCAATTTGATGCTTAATAGTTATACCAAAACTTACAAAATTGACCATCTCATTTGGTCAACCAAATGCACATCATAGTGGCACATTTGCATCACATATCATATATCAAAATAAAGCCATAAGTTCAAAGACAAACTAGGCATATCACATGACATGATATATACATTACAAAACATATCCAAATACTTCTAGCCGATACATGCCATACTTTTATGTTCATAATGTCAAAAGGTACCAAAATAAGGTTCGATAGTGTGGTGACGATCCTCAATGATCACCGAGCTCTCAGTAGCTTCGATATCTGTAAAATAATGCAAACACAAACAAAGTAAGCTTTCAAAAGCTTAGTAAGCCATATACAATAAACTTAACATTCAAAACATGAAAGCATCATCAAATTACATATACTCTATGGCCAAATACTATCTTAAACCACATAGTTTATATACATTTGACATATTCCCAATTCATTTACACATATAGCATATTTTTTCATACTTTTGTCACATATAATCACTTGATCACAAAGATACATATCCTTACCTTTCAACATAAAATATGATATACAATTTCAAACGTACCTGAATTGGATACACATCACATATAATCATTCGTTTCTAGAAATGCTCGTTGAACCGTTCGAAATCATAAGGAAATGCGGATAGCTCAGAAAGTTCATACAATACCAACGTCCCAGACATGGTCTTATATACAATCAAATATCGATGCCACTACCCAGACAGGGTCTTACACGAAATCAGATACGATGCCAATGTCCCAGACATGGTCTTACATGTAAATCATAAGTCGATGCCAAGTCCCAGACGTGGTCTTACACAATAACACATATTAGATTCTATGTCATGACATATGTATCCTAACTATTCCTAAGGTTTGTACGGGGCTTTTCGGACGTCGAAACTTTGTCCATGCTTTCTCAGATGTCACATTTTTCTCAACTCATATATTCATTCATCATAGTTCAATAGCATATAATTGATAGTAATTCAATTTTAAACATTTTTCTCATAGTATTCATATAAGGCTATGTGTTTCATTATTTCACATTTTAGTCCCTCAATTTCCAAATCTTACAATTTAGCCTATTTTACTCAAATTCATCAAAAATTCAAATACAAAATATGTCAACCCAAAACATATCTTTCATTTTCTATCAACTAACTTCACAAAACTCGTAATTTCATTAGTGGCTCAATTCAAAATCATCAAGAAAATAAGAAATTAGAGCATTGGCTTGATAGATTATTAAGCAACGATCATAAAAACGTAAAAATTATAAAAAAACGGATCAAAACACATACCTAATTTCAAACTCAAAGTGCTAAAACCCTAAAACAAGAATATGGCTTCTTCTTTCTTTGTGAATTTGGAAAAATGGATGATAATATGACTAAAATTATGTTTTGTTTTATTAATAATAACTTTAATAACTAAATACCAATTTTACCCTTAATAAATAACATTTAAAACATTAGCATTAAGGCCATAAATGTCCACTCATGCTTTCAATGGTCTAATTGCATCATAAGGACCTCTCTTTTTGTAAGACAAATCAATTAAGCACTTTAACAAACAGTAGGGAACTTTTACATTTTACTCAATTAGGTCCTTTTATTAAATTGGGCACACAAAGGATTAAATTTTCATACGAAACTTTCATACATGTAAATTCACATCTTATAAGCACAGAAAATAATATTAAAATAATTTTTTGACTCGAATTTGTGGTCCCGAAACCACTATTTTGACTAGGGTCTAAACCGGCTTGTTACAGGGTGATAGGCAGTAACAATCTTATGCTTCACATCATGTTTGTCAAGCAACCACTTAAGCCATTTGTTTACAAGGTGAGAACCTTCATCACTAATAATATCTCTTGGTGTCCCAAATCATGTAAACACATGCTTATGTAGGAATCGCATGACTACCTTAGCATTATTTGTAGGGTATGCTTCAGCTTTAGCCCATTTGGACACATAATCCACAAAAATTAAGATATATTTGTTCCCATATGAAGAAGGAAACTATCCTAAGAAGTCAATGCCCCATACATCGAATAATTCAATCTCTAAAATATTTGTCAAGGGCATTTCATTCCTTCGTGATTATTTCTGGTTCTTTGACAGTTATCGTAGTACTTCACATAAACATAAGAATCTTTAAATAGTGTAGGCCAAAAGAAACCTGCTTGCAAAATCTTTGCTACAGTACGTGCACCACCAAAATGTCCCTCACTTAGAGATGAATGACAATGATATAAGATCTCAGCAATCTCTTTTTTAGCTACACACTTTCAGATTATCTTATCTACGCATTGTTTAAACAAGAACAGGCCCTTCCAGAAATAATACCAACTATAATGAAGGAATTTCATCCTTTGGTGGTATGTCATTTCTTTAGGAATTATTCTACATGCAAGATAATTGACAAAATCAGTAAACCAAGGTGTTTCATGAATTTGACTCACCTCAATAAGTGCTTATCTTGGAAATTCCCGTTGACAGGCACATGTAATCGAGTTACCTCATCTTGCTCTAACCTCGACAAATATCAGCTACTTGATTTTGAA
Organism: Gossypium hirsutum; assembly: GCF_007990345.1. Classification (NCBI taxonomy): domain Eukaryota; kingdom Viridiplantae; phylum Streptophyta; class Magnoliopsida; order Malvales; family Malvaceae; genus Gossypium; species Gossypium hirsutum. The sequence goes on along the minus strand of NC_053424.1, from coordinate 79,967,235 downwards.
CAACTTTTCTATCTTGGATCTCAAGGTCAAATTCTTGGAGTAAAAGTATCCAAAGAATTAGCCTCGATTTTGCATCTTTCTTCGTGAGCAAGTATTTAATGGTTGCATGGTCAGTTAATTTTGTAACTTTGGTACCTATAAGATATGAGCAGAATTTGTCAAAGAGAAAACTATAATAAATAATTCATTTTCAGTTACTGTATAATTGAGTTAGGCTCCCGTCAAGGTTCTACTTGCGTAGAAAATAGGGTGGAACACTTTATTTTTCTTTGACCCATCACAGCTGCTCCCGTCAAGGTTCTACTTGCGTAGAAAATAGGGTGGAACACTTTATTTTTCTTTGACCCATCACAGCTCCAACAGCATAATCATTTTCATCGCATATCAACTCAAAAGGTGTGCTCCAATGGGGTGTAATGATTATTGGGGCTATGATTAACCATTTTTTCAGCTCTTCAAAAGCTTCTAAACATGTTTTGTTAAAATCAGACACTGCATCTTTCTCTAACAACAAAAACAACAGTTTAGAAATTTTCAAAAAATCTTTGATAAACCTTCAGTAAAAACCAGCATGGCCTAAGAAACTTCTAACTCCTTTCACATTCATTGGGGCCAATAATCTTTCAATTACGTCCACCTTTGCTTTGTTGACTTCAATTCCTTTCTTTGAAATCTTATGCCTTAAGACAATCCCTTCCTTAACCATAAAATGACATTTCTCCCAAATAAGGACAAGATTCGTCTCTTCTCATCTCTTCAGTACCTTAGCCAAATTACTCAAATAAATATCATAAGTGTTGCCAAAATAGAAAAATCATCCATGAAAACCTCAACAAAATTTTCAACCATATCAGTGAATATTGCCATTATGCATCGTTGAAAGGTTGCAGGTGCATTGCATAAACAGAATGGCATTCGCCTAAAAGAAAACGTACCATACGGACAAGTAAAGGTTGTTTTCTGTTGGTCTTTTGGAGCTACAACTATTTGGTTATATCCCGAATAACCATTTAAAAACAATAGAATTCATTACCTGCTAGTCTATCTAACATCTGATCCATAAAAGGCAATGGAAAATGGTTCTTCTGAGTGGATTTATTTAGCTTTCTGTAGTCAACACGAATTCTCCAACCAGTAACAGTTCTTGTTGGGATCAATTCATTACGCTCATTTTCAACAATCGTAATTCCACCTTTCTTTGGCATACACTGCACCGGAATTACCCACGAACTATCTAAAATAGGATAGATGATTCCTACATCTAGCCATTTGATCACTTCCTTTCCCATAACTTCATTCATGATAGGATTGAGCCTCCTTTGCCCATCAATTTGAGCTTTTTCACCTTCATCTAGAACAATTTTGTGCATGCAAAATGAAGGGCTTATACCTTGAATATCAGTTATGGTCCAACCAACTGCTTTCTTAAATTTCTTTAGAACATAAATTAGTTGCTCCTCTTGATGTTTTGTCAATTCTGTTGAACTAATCACAAGAAAAGTGGAACAATCACCTAAATAAACGTATTTCAAATGGGAAGGAAGTACATTTAGTTTGAGTGTAGGTGGTTCTTCGATTAAAAATTTAGGTTGCAAAAATTCTCTGACTTCCAACTCCAATGGTTCAAACCATGTGGATTGAATAAAATTTCTTGGATTGGCTTCCACCAGAACCATGCTTTCTTCACTTTTTTCATCCTCCAAAGGATCAAACCCTAAGGCTTTCTCCAATGGATCTTCTTCAAAATTTCTTTCTATAGAAATCAAGGTTTCTATCTCTTCAATAACTGAACACTTTTCTGTCGAATCGAGAAATTTCATCGCTTTAAGAATTGTAAAAGTTACCTGATCGTCTTGAACTCACATGGTGAGTTCGCCTTTCTGCGCATCAGTTAACATTCTTCCCATGGCTAGGAAAGGTCTCCCAATGATAATTGAAACTTTCTTATCTGCTTCAAAATCTAGAATAATGAAATCAGCAGGGAAAATATGTAACACCCCAAACACGAAACCGACACCGGAGTCGAACACGAGGTGTTAACTGACTTTAACCCCTTATAAAATTTATTTTCCAGACACTGCCCAATCTGTGTACTAGTCGTTTTAAAAATCATATCTTGAGTTTCGTAACTCGAAAATCAGTTTCGTAATTTTTCCCAGAAACTAGACTCATGTGCCCATCTATGTATTTTTTCTAGAGTTTTTGGTTGGGCCAATTAGTACAGTTTATTAGTCAAAATCTCCCAAGTTGCAGGGGTCGACTACACTGACCTTTGCCCATTACGACTTGAATATCTCCCTGCACGGGGCTTCAATACTGATGTCGTTTGTTTCTATAAAAACTAGACTCAGAGAGGAATCTGTACATATATGGTACGACCCCTAATTATCTCTGGTTAATTTGTAATGAATTTCCAAAATCGGAGCAGGGAATCCAGAAACCGTTCTGGCCCTGCCCCACAAAAATCTGATTATCTCTTAATATACTGCCCATATGATCTTTTCGTTACTTCCTCATGAAAACAGACTCATCGAGCTTCGCTTACATAATTTATTCATCAATTAATTCCACTCCTACTATTTTTAGTGATTTTTCAATCTCATGACACTGCTGCTGCCAGCATCTGTTACGAAAGTAACTAGGTTCATTTCATGCCTACCCTTGATCCAACTCAATCGAACATTCGTGCCATTTCGCATGGCTTAAAGTTTACATGCCAAAGTTCAAACACAACGTAATAGCTTATACATGCCAAAATGTTCTTCTAAGCCAACTAAGAAGAAAGTACCAAAACTTGCTATCCGGTGTGATGACTTCGATGACGGCCCGACCACGCAAAAATAGATGAGTCCAAGCAACCTATAATGGGTGACAAGGAAACACCGAGGGAGTTTATAACTCAGTAAGTCATAAGCTATGCACTACCATCCATCAATAACATTATCACAAGAGAAAACAAAATGGAACGAGGCTAATTACTCCATCCATTCCGAACCATACCATAGTTCCTCCAACCTATCAATTCAATTTCATATCAATTCATGCATTCACATTCCATATACTCATCAATAGGACATTGAAGCATTTTCATAAATCAATTTATTTTCGTTACAATCAAACGACTAAACGGCCTTTCACCCATCCTACGATAAATTTTATGTACGTGACTTCAAGTATTTTGTCACATAGGTTCAAACTTACCGAGCTCAACACCAAGTATAAGCATAGCACCTATTAGCCATGTACTCAAGACACTTACCCGATCCGCTGTCCGCGATCGACTCAATAGTGTCGCACACATAGTGTCCATAATGATTCACGAATGTATATCGAGTCCGCACACTCAGTGCTATATAATCAACTCGCACACTTAGTGCTACATAATCAAATCGCACACTTAGTGCTACATAGTCAAACTCGCACACTTAGTGCCGCATGGTCAATTCGCACACTTAGTGCATCATATTCATTTCGCACACTTAGTGCAACATAGTCAAATCGCACACTTAGTGCTGTACAATTTAATCCCGCGCACTTAGCACCAATCTCATGGTCATAAATGGTTATCCCGCACGTTTAGTGCCGAGATCAACAACTCAGTACATCTTACCTCTTTTCTTTCATTCAACAATTTCATCATCACATACGTACATGCACATATATATATATGTATATTTACTCATTCCATTCAGCATCAATACATAAACATTATGACCATTGAAATAATACCAACTACATGCTTAATGACTTACCTTGTGTTGGGTAAGACGGTTCCAACTCGGCTACTCGATAACCTTTTCTTTGCCTTTGCTCGATTCACCTCCTTTAACTTAGTCTAGCAAACCACCATAGCCGATTTTCTCAAGCTCTTCCCTTCCTTTCTTTCCTCTATTCGGCCAAAGGTGTTCAAGAATGAACACACATTTTTTTTTTGTTTTCTTTCCTCAACTCACGGCAACAAGGGGGGGGGTATGGATGAGACCATTTTTTTTTCATCACCCTTCCTTCTCATTGTTTAATTCCTTTCTTTAATTTATTTTAATTATCATGCTTAATATTTTATTTTCCTTACCATACATCACTAACACAACATGTTGGTGACATGTTTCCACCCATAGCATGGCCGGCCACTACATATTAGGGAGGGGGAATTTGACATGCAAGTCCCCTTTTTCTTCCACATGCACTAATAGGTCCTCATGCATTGACCTATCACATTTTAAAATTTTCTCATATAAGTCCTATTGACTAAATTCACATGCAATCGACTAAATCGAAGCTTGAAATTTTCACACATTCATGATTACATATTCTAGATAATAAACATCACATTCAAACCTTTCGGTGACTCGGTTTAGCGGTCCCGAAACCACTTCCCGACTAGGGTCAATTTTGGGCTGTCACAACTCTCCCCCACTTAAGAAATTTTCGTCCCCGAAAATCTTACCGGTAAATAGGTTTGGATATCGTTCTTTCATCGAGCTCTCGGTTTCCCAAGTAGCTTCCTCGATCCCGTGTTCGAGCCATAACACCTTTACTTTCTGTTCGGCATCTTTAATCAAATCAACTCCGAAAATTTTACTTTCACCAAGCTCAGTCCAAAACAATGGTGTGCGGCATTTACGCCTGTACAAAGCCTCGTAAGGTGCCATCTTAATACTTGATTGAAACTATTGTTGTAAGCGAATTCAATCAAAGGTAAATACCGTTCCCATGAACTACTAAACTCGAGGATGCACATCTCAACATATCCTCAAGCATCTGAATTATCCGCTCGGATTGACCATCGGTTTGGGGGTGAAAAGCGGTGCTAAAATGCAGCTTGGTACCCAAAGCTTCTTGCAATTTCTCCCAAAATCGCGAGGTGAATCTCGGATCTCTATCCGACACGATAGAAATAGGTACTCCATGTAATCTCACAATCTGTGAAACATACAATTCGGCTAGTTTATCTAATGAAAAATCCGTACGCACGGGATAAAGTGAGCCGACTTAGTCAGCCTATCAACAACAACCCAAATCGCATCCTTCTTACTTGCTGACAATGGCAGTCCGGACACAAAGTCCATTGTGACTCGATCCCATTTCCACTCGGGTATCATGATCGGCTAAAGTAACCCTGAAGGCACTTGATGTTCCGCTTTCACTTGTTGACATATAAACATCTCGAAACAAAGTCGGAGATGTCTCGTTTCATACCATGCCACCAAAACTGACGTTTCAAGTCGTTGTACATTTTCGTGCTCCCCGGGTGAATTGACATTCGGCTACAATGGGCTTCGTTCAAAATCATCGGAATGAGTTCCGAATTCCTTGGAACACACAAACGGCTTCTAAACCTCAAACAACCATCATCATCAATCTGAAACTCCGATTCCTTGTTCGGAACACACTCAGCTCGTTTTGCAACCAATTCATCATCGACTTTCTGAGCTTCACGAATTTGATGAGTCAATAATGGTTTGGCTTTTAATTCAGCTACTAACACATTGTCAGGTAGAACAGACAAGTGTACATTCATCGCTCGCAAAGCAAACAGTGATTTCCGGCTTAAGGCGTCCGCAACCACATTAGCCTTTCCCGGGTGGTAATCATGTCAAGCTCGTAATCTTTCAACAACTCAAGCCAACGTCTTTGTCGCAGATTCAGTCTCGTTGAGTCATCAAATATTGAGACTTTTGTGATCCGAAAACACATGGCACTTCTCACCAAACAAATAATGTTGCCATATTTTCAATGCAAACACAATGGCGGCTAGTTCGAGATCATGGGTCAGATAATTTCTCTCGTGTGGCTTCAATTGTCTCGACGCATAGGCCACAACTCGACCTTCTTGCATCAATACGCAACCCAACCCAAGTAGGGATGCATCACTATAAATGACAAACTCTTTACCCGATTCGGGTTGCACCAAAATTGGAGCTTCAGTCAAATGAGTTTTCAGTTGATCGAAGCTTTTCTGACATTTCTCTGTCCATTCGAACTTAACATCCTTTTGAAATAACTTCGTCATTGGTGTGGCTATCATCGAGAAACCTTTGACAAATCGTCGGTAATAACCGGCGAGCCCTAGAAAGCTCCGGACTTCGGTAACATTTCTCGGAGGCTTCCAGTTAAGTATGGCTGAAATTTTGCTCGGGTCAACTCGAATACCCGATGCGGACACCACATGACCCAAGAAGCTAACCTCTCTTAACCAGAACTCACACTTACTGAACTTAGCATATAACTGCTTATCCCGCAAAATTTGCAACACTTGCCTCAGATGCTCAGCATGTTCGGTCTCATCTCTTGAATAGACCGAGATGTCATCAATAAACACAACTACGAACCGATCCAAATACGGCCTGAAGATCCGATTCATCAAATCCATAAACACCGCAGGGCATTAGTGAGCCCAAACGGCATCACTAAGAACTCGTAGTGACCATATCTCGTCCTGAAGGCAGTTTTGGGTATGTCCGATTCTCGAATTCGCAACTGATAATAGCCCGATCTCAGATCTATTTTGAGAACATTGAGGCTCCCTTCAGTTGGTCGAACAAATCATCAATACGCGGTAACGGATACTTATTCTTTATCGTCACTTTATTCAGTTGACGATAGTCAATGCACAACCTCATGGTTCCGTCCTTCTTTTCACGAACAATACTGGTGCACCCCAAGGTGAGAAACTCGGTCGAGCGAAACCTCTATCCGTCAATTCTTGCAACTAATCTTTCAACTCTTTTAACTCGGTTAGTGCCATACGATACGGAGTGATCGAAATTGGCGTAGTTCCAGGTACAAGCTCAATACCAAACTCTACCTCCCGAACAGGTGGCAAACCCGGTAACTCTTCAGGAAAAACATCCGGGTAATCACAAACCACCGGCACCGATTCGGGTTTCTTTCTAACTCCTTGTCATCAAGTACATACGCGAGGTACGTTTCGCACCCTTTCCTTACATATTTCTGGGCCAACATTGCTGATATTACAGCTGGCAACCCCCTTAAGTCCGCAGACTCAACTCGGATTATTTCGTTATTTGCGCACCTCTAATCGATAGTCTTGCTTTTGCATTCACAACCGCATCATGCGCGGTTAACCAATCCAAACCAAAATAACATCAAACTCGTCGAACGGCAAAAGCATCAAATCGGCCAGAAAATAGGATTCTCGGATTATTAGAGGGCATCTCTTACACACTTTATCAACAAGTACGCATTGACCCAAAGGGTTTGATACTCGAATTACGAGCTCAGTAGACTCAACAGGTAGAGTCTTACTGGTTGCTAAGGTTTCGCATACATATGAATGAGTAGAACCAGGGTCAATCAATGCAATCACATTAGTATCAAAGAGAGTAAAGGTACCAGTGATGACGTCGGGGAGGATGCCTCCTCTCGTGCGCGAATGGCATATGCTCTAGCAGGAGTACGGTTCTCGGCTCGATCGGCCGTATCAGAGGCCCCCCTCTGACTACCACCCCTGCCTCCTAAAATTCTCGGTGGTCTACCTCTAGATGTCACTCCACTAGGTCTTGCACCTTGAATCTTATTCTTCTCATCCAGCTCCGTGCAATCTCTAATGAAGTGGTCCTTCGAACCGCATCCGTAACAGACCCTGCTAGTAGACTTGCCCCAACATTCACCTAGGTGTCGTCTTCCACATTGGGGACATTCAGGTTTCTCGTGATGATTATTGCCCACACTAGCTACCGAAGTAGCTCGGGAGCCCATCGATGGTCTTGCCCTGATGGAATTCCCGCAGTCGCCCCTCGACTTCTTAATGTCCTCCCTGAACTTCTTTACAGCTGAGAACGGAGCTTTACCGTCGATCTCTTACGATAATCTCTAGCTTCAAATTCAGCCTTCCTCTTCTCCTTTCCAAGTTCTTCCGCCTTGCAGGCTCGTTTGACTAGTGTTACGAATTCTTTTATTTCCAAAATACCCATTAGTAGCTTTAAATCTTCATTCAATCCTTCCTCGAATCTTTTGCACATAGCAACCTCGTCAGCTACACACTCCCGGGCATACCTACTGAGTCTTACGAATTCATGTTCGTATTCAGATACAGTCATACGGCCTTGCTTGAGTTCCAAGAACTCCTTACGCTTCTGATCAATGAACGTTGGCTAATAAATTTCTTCCGGAATTCCATTTGAAAGAAGTCCCAAGTTACTCGCTCGTTCGGGACTATGGAAATCAAGGTCCTCCACCAATAGTAGGCTGAGTCTCGCAACAAAGATACAGCACATTTTAGACATTCGTCGGGTGTGCATGACAATTCATCGAACACCCGAATGGTGTTATCTAGCCAGAACTCGGCCCTTTCGGCATCATCAGTTACTATGGCCTTGAACTCCTCGGCCCCACGCTTCCTAATCAAGTCTACAGGTGGCTTACTCAGCCTCACAGGATCAGCGACTGATGGCATTACAGGCTCTTGGGGTGGATTATTCAAATTCGGGAATTGTTGGACAGCCGGTGGTTCGGCATATGCGCGCCCATCATTCTCATGTAAGAAGGCTTGTTTAGCCCCTCACCTTGATTATTCGCAGATGACTGAGGTTCAACAGGCGCGTCCCTTTCGGAGCAGCCGCTACGCTCTCAACGTCATCCGCTAGGTTCTTTCTTCACCGGGGTCCTTTACTAATCAAACAAAACTTTCAACCGTCGGATCATCACACATTTAACATTACATCGGCATGTATAGCTAACTCATAGCGCTATGGTAGTCTAGAACGACTAAACCATAGCTCTGATACATAAATGTACACCCCGAACCCCGAAACCGACACCGGAGTCGAACACGAGGTGTTAACTGACTTTAACCCCTTATAAAATTTATTTTCCAGACACTGCCCAATCTGGTGTACTAGTCGTTTTAAAAATCATATCTTGAGTTTCGTAACTCAAATCAGTTTCGTAATTTTTCCCAGAAACTAGATCATGTGCCCATCTATGTATTTTTTTATAAAGTTTTTGGTTGGGCCAATTAGTACAGTTTATTAGTCAAAATCTCCCAAGTTGCAGGGGTCGACTACACTGACCTTTTCCCATTACGACTTGAATATTCCCTGCACGGAGCTTCAATACTGATGCCGTTTGTTTCTATAAAAACTAGACTCAGAGAGGAATCTGTACATATATGGTACGACCCCTAATTATCTCTGGTTAATTTGTAATGAATTTCCAAAGTCGGAGCAGGGAATCCAGAAACCGTTTGGCCCTGTCCACAAAATCTGATTATCTCCTAATATACTGCCCATATGATCTTTTCGTTACTTCCTCATGAAAACAGACTCATCGAGCTTCGCTTACATAATTTATTCATCAATTAATTCCACTCCTACTATTTTTAGTGATTTTTCAATCTCATGACACTGCTGCTGCCAGCATCTGTTACGAAAGTAACTAGGTTCATTCATGCCTACCCTTGATCCAACTCAATCGAACATTCGTGCCATTTTCGCATGGCTTAAAGTTACATGCCAAAGTTCAAACACAATGTAATAGCTTATACATGCAAAATGTTCTTCTAACCAACTAAGAAGAAAGTACCAAAACTTGCTATCCGGTGTGATGACTTCGATGACGGCCCGACCACGCAAAAATAGATGAGTCCAAGCAACCTATAATGGGTGACAAGGAAACACGAGTGAGTTTATAACTCAGTAAGTCATAAGCTATGCACTACCATCATCAATAACATTATCACAAGAGAAAACAAAATGGAACGAGGCTAATTACTCCATCCATTCCGAACCATACCATAGTTCCTCCAACCTATCAATTCAATTCATATCAATTCATGCATTCACATCCATATACTCATCAATAGGACATTGAAGCATTTTCATAAATCAATTTATTTTCGTTACAATCAAACGACTAAACGGCCTTACCCATCCTACCGATAAATTTTATGTACGTGACTTCAAGTATATTTGTCACATAGGTTCCAACTTACCGAGCTCAACACCAAGTATAAGCATAGACCTATTACCATGTACTCAAGACACTTACCGATCCGCTGTCCGCGATCGACTCAATAGTGTCGCAACATAGTGTCCATAATGATTCAACGAATGTATATGAGTCCGCACACTCAGTGCTATATAATCAACTCGACACTTAGTGCTACTATCAAATCGCACACTTAGTGCTTACAATTGAGTCAAACTCGCACACTTAGTGCCGCAATGGTCAATTCGCACACTTAGTGCATCATATTCATTTCGCACACTTAGTGCAACATAGTCAATCGCACACTTAGTGCTGTACAATTTAATCCCGGCGCACTTAGCGCCAATCTATGGTCATAAATGGTTATCCCGGCACGTTTTAGTGCCGAGATCAACAACTCAGTACATCTTACCTCTTTTCTTTCATTCCAACAATTCATCATCACATACGTACATGCACATATATATATATGTATATTTATTCATTCCATTCAGCATCAATACATAAACATTATGGACCATTGAAAAATACCAACTACATGCTTAATGACTTACCTGTGTTGGGTAAGACGGTTCCAACTCGGCTACTCGATAACCCTTTTCTTTGCTTTGCTCGATTCACCTCCTTTAACTTAGTCTAGCAAACCACCATAGCCGATTTTCTCAAGCTCTTCCCTTCCTTTCTTTCCTCTATTCGGCCAAAGGTGTTCAAAATGAACACACATTTTTTTTTTTGTTTTCTTTCCTCAACTCACGGCAACAAGGGGGGGATGGTGAGCCATTTTTTTCATCACCCTTCCTTTCAATTGTTTTAAGTTCCTTTCTTTAATTTATTTAATTATCATGCTTATATTTTATTTTTCCTACATACATCACTAAACACAATGTTGGTACATGTTCCACCCATAGCATGCCGGGGCCACTACATATTAGGGAGGGGGAATTTGGACATGCCAAGTCCCTTTTTCTTCACATGCACTAATAGGTCTCATGCATTGACCTATCACATTTTAAAATTTTCTCATACAAGTCCTATTGACTAAATTACATCTAATCGACTAAATCGAGCTTAAATTTAAAAAATGCTACAGAAAAAAAAAAAAAACTTCATCGGTTTACGCCCCCCCCCCCGTGGTCATTTTGGTGTCATAAACTTTATTTTCACCAGTAAAGGACCCTTTAGCGACTCCCAAAAAAAAACCGCCTTTAGCACTTTGCCAACAACGCCGCTAGACCAAGACCTTTAACGCTCTTTCCCACAAACACGCTAAATGACAGTGACTTTAGGCACTTTCCAAAACGCAGCTAAAGACCAGGACCTTTAGCAGCGTTTCTCAAAAACGCCACTCCAATTCGGATTTGCTCCATCCATCCTAAATTATTATAAAAATGCCATCCTTTTACTTGCTTAACAAATCCTTTTAGACTGTTATCAGACATACATCACTCCATCTTTTGTTAAAGATGGCAACAACAGCAAAATTAGATTCCACCCAATTAAGAAATGTATAATTTAATTGAGAACGTATTAAATGGAAATTCATGATCAAGAAGTAAATGTTTTTTCACTTATCTCATGTGCAATCCAAATGCCTTTGATTACATAACATTCCTTCAATTTTTTTAAAAAAATTGAAACTAGTTCATATCAACTTGCTCAAGTTATGTATAAAATTGCAGAATCAACACCTTATTTGAACTTACAATTCTAGGAAAGCATAAAAATGTAGTTCATGAGCATGCATTTAAAGTAGCAAAAAATTTACTGATTAACGTGACAGTCTAAAGCTCCAAATCTAGCTCTTGTGTGTCACTTGATTCTAAATTTGATCTGCTCATCCAATGAGTTGCTGAGATGTTTCTTGCTTCTTGGAGTGTGAATCCTATAAGAATGTAAGGAACAAACAAGTTAAATTTTAAAACACAATCATCACATAGCACATAGACATAAACTAAAAAAAAGAAGGACTTGTGTGGGCAACCTCAACATGTAGGTTTAAAAGTTGTGGTCATGTTTTGGTTGTGCAAAATGTTGGGTGTCTAAGAAGCCACTGTTTGGCTTGGGAATCACATATCTGATGTTTTCCCTTTGATCGTATTCCTCAACCCCATCTGTAATAATATATAATTGTAGTACTTGATTTCATTAATATAAGTTATTGATGCATAAAGAAATGGGGAGGTGACAATGGAAAGTAGCACTTTAAAACTAATTTACAGCGATAAAACATCTCAATTTGCAGCACTAAACACTTCTTTGCAGCACTAAATATCAATTATCACATATACACCTCATTACAGCGATAAAACATCTCAATTTCAAAGCAACTAAACACTTCAATTTGCCAAACACTTAAACCACTTCAATTTCACAGCATTTAAAAACTTAAATTTCAGCACTTAAATATAATAACAAATTATACACCTCAATACACGTATAAACACTCAATTCCTACAACTAAAACTCAATTTGCACCTTAAACATTCAGATTTACAACATTAGACCACTTAATTATTGCAGCCTATAACATACATTAACAACATTTATACACTCAATTACAGCTTAAAACATCTCAATTAAGTAACTTACTACTCTCAATTTCAGCACTTAACACTTTAATTTACACACTCATCAAACTTCGGCATCAACTGACATTGTCCCAACATCCAAAACAAACTTAAAGAAGTATATAATTATCATGTAAAAGAAAATATTCATCAAAGTATCTACCTCTCTCAACTCCTACCCTTAACAAAATTTTGACGTGGGATGGTGGAGTGACCTATTTTGATAGTTGGAGAATTTACTAAAATGATTAATTATATAAGGATAATTATTTATAGTAAAATTTAATAATTTTATAATTCTACATTTGAGTAAAGAGTGATTTAATAAAAAGTACATAAAAAAGCAGCAGAATCTATCAATAATTAAAACTTTTATTCTCTTTATTTGGCACAATACAATATAAAAAGAATATATAAATATATGAATGTAGAGGCATATATAAAAAGCATATATAAATATGTATGTCATAGAAACTATATCATTTATGTAGAGGCAAGTCTTTAATATATAACTATGGAATCATCAAGAAATGCTTCTCTTTTCTTGGAAAAAAAATAAGTATCAAACTTCCAGAAGTTAGATAATTGCTTTACTGGCACCGAAACCCATATTCTTTCCCAATAGCTCCATATACTCACCACAACAAGTTTATCCAAAAGCTGCTTAGATTCAGTATATCTGCTTCAGACAGAAAGAATCCAAACAAATTATACAAGCTAGACCTAAGTACTGTTATATTTTTCTATGCTATATTTGGAATATAATAAAATTCACAATACAAGAATAGATGAAAAATATTACCACAAGACATAGGCTAAGTTATCATAAGGAACAACAACACTTCATCATTCATGCCTTCGCTCTCACTTTGTCCACTTGGTCCCTTTAATCAATATCGGATTTCAAGTAAATTAACAATTAAAAATATTCAAAAAAACCAAAGACAGAAGAAACAATGCAACGGCAAAACCATGAAAACTCAAACTCGTATAAAATAGAACAAACTTCAGAGCAAGAATTTGAGACAGGAGACTACAAACAACCAACATTGTTGTTGTCTTCAATGATCCAAGATACTTGACAATGTTTTTATGATTCAAATTCTACAATAATTCAAATAAGATACCAAAAATACCCAACTTGTTACCCATCAGCAAGGAGACCAGCAGCAGTAACATAACTACCATGAATTTAAACTAAATATAAGATTTGTTACGGCAGATAACAAAGGAAAAGAGTCATCCGTGATAGGAGACTTATCAGCAGAAAAGAAAAATATCTCTACTTACAAAGAAGTGAATGAGGTTAGATATTACTAAACTGGATGGTATTGGACCTTCAAAAGAGTTCCCTTGAAATCCTCCTATATAAACATTAGGGAGTCTTCCTTAACAGCTCAATAGTTCTTTTAAGTTTAGCAAATGATTGAGGGATCTCACACGTTAATGCACAACTGTTAATGTATCTGCCAAATTCATAAAACCCAAATTGTTTTATATATTTTCCAAGGGTGTGACTTAGTAAAGACAAATCATTACAGCCCTTACAAAGAACGTAAAGAAAGTTTAGACAAACTTACAATTCTCCAAGTTCATTTAGAGGAAGTGCAACGAAAATTTACTAGATGAAATAAATATGTTACTTTATTTTAGCATCAAAAAAGAATAGTTTTTTCATTTAGTAACATGGATTGGCCGGCCAAGATTTCTCATCCTCTTATATCCTCCTTATCTCTAATCCCTCATCAAAGCTTTCCTATATGATAATAAAAGTAGGTATATGTACATACATTCATGAAGTGAACCTTCATATTCAACATGGGAAGAACTTAAACATCATAAACCTTTCATTTTTAAATGCCATAAAATTAGGTTTTATTATTAAAATATTGTATTATTTAAAAATTAACATTGGGTATCCATAAAAAAAATTGAAGTAAGAGTTAAAAGAAAAAAAAAAAGAGTACCTACCTGTCCAGCGTGAAAAGAAGTCCCGTGGCAAGTAACAAACAAGGCAAAAAGCAAGTTATCACCAAAACTGAAAACTACCCTTTGCTCACACCATCCATATCGCTTGCTTCCAACATCTTACAGACAACACCCCTGAAAAACCAGAAACAAATTGTATAAAGAAGCATTATATCGAACAGTGAAGTGCATTGTTAAGACTAGAGCATAAAGAAAGAAAAATGAGTCTTGCACGATATGTGAGAAAAAAAATGACAACTAAGAGGCGTTTTTGGTAGACTATAAAGAAGGGAAGATGAAGGACAAAGAGAAGCAAGAGGAGGTAAACCTGGTATAGATGGCAAATACAAAACTGGAACAAACTTACGAGAGCTGGAGAATCAGTTCCACCGTAAATAACTTTCTTCGATACGAAGGAATATGAATAACTTCCTTGGAAGTAGATTTATTACCATGAAATTTTAAGGCAATAACTTGTTACCAGCACAATGAGAACCAGCAGTAACTTGCATCGTCGATTTCTAGCTTTCTTCTGGCATCGTCGATTTCTAGCTAAATATAAGAGAAAAAAACAATAATAAAAAGAAAGGGGATCTGAGTAAATAATACCCAAAATTAGAAAAATAAAGAGGAAAAATGGAACAGAAATAAAGCGCATAGGGATCTGAGTAATGGAACACAACAAGATAAATGCACATCACAAATAAACTAACAAAATAATAATATTAAGTCTCAATATATTTTCCAGGGAAACAAACGTAGAATCTAAGTAGATGAGAGGTTTTGTTGCTGAATCGTCTTTGGTACCTCCATTTTCCTCTTCTTTTTTCATTTTGTTTGCAAAGTTAGGGGTTTTAGGGGGAAATTTGGGAAAATCAGCGCCAAATTTTTTTCCACGAAAAATGAATTTTGTGGCGTTTTTTACAAAAAATGTCATTATTGCTTATCTATTAGCGGCGTTTTAAAAACACTGCAAGAATTATTTTATTTTAAATAATATGACGTCGTTTTGCTCTGTTAAAAAATTTATTTTTATCTACTAAAAATTATTAGATTAAGTGATTATTTATTTATCAATTTTTTTAAATCTATATTTAAATATATCGAATGTTTAGATTAAATATTTTTAAATATAAAAGTATTAATTTATTATATAAAATTTCATCATTTAACAAATC